>NC_057813.1:378525681-378536192 GCF_018294505.1 Triticum aestivum
AGTGTAGCTAAATCGGAGCAGCATCGCAAGCAAGAGCAAGAGCGAGAGCAGCAGCGCGAGCAATAGCAATAGCAAGAGACAACCAGGTAGGGGACCGAGAGCAAGAGCAGAGCAGCAGTGCGAGCGAGAGCTAAAGTAGCAGTAGCTCATACTGATGTGGACATCGCCGCCAAGGGAGCGACACCGTGGAGGAAGTGGCTGGTGACGCCACCGTGGATGGAGCCGCGCCGTGTCGGCTCGGGACCGAGCGCCGGCATCACCGTGAGATCGAATCAAGAAGAAAATGCAGCGATTGGTGTACAACCTCTTTGGTGGCGCCGATTAGGCCGCAGCTTCATCCGAGGAAATGGTGATGATGATGCTCTTCCGGTGGTGCAGGTGAAAACGGTGGTGTGGGAATGGAGGTGGCGCGAAAGATGAGGGGAACGTCAGGGCAGCTCCTTGGAGGTGGAGGACGGGGTGGCTGAACCGGCGGGACGATGAGATCAACGACGGATCCTCATCCGGTACGGTGGATGAGGGACGTCGAGGTGTTGCTGTGGACGACGTTATCGGCGAAGAGGCTCCGGCTGGGTGGCGGACGGAGCAGGGTGTGGGGTTTCGTCGCGGGTTTTCGTGGCCTCGATGTACGAATGGGTGGGCGGATGGGATGGCAGTGGGGAACCATGGCTTAGAGACGCGCTTGTCCGAAATGTGGCGTAAGTTACGAAAGTACCCCCACCAATTTGAGGCGGTTCTTTCGGTCCAGGGGTACCACGGGCATTTCGCGTGTCGGGATTTCACAGGAGGTGGGAGTTTTCGCGCGCGTTGTAATTTCGGAATAGCAAGGCGCGGGTTGAGATGGAGGGAGTTGCCGGAGCACAACGAGACAAAGATATATCTTAAATATTTCGGGCTAACAAGGCGCGGGATGAAATTTCCGGACAAGCCTAACGTGTATTGTACCAAATCAATGCGCACTACAAATGTCATTCAAAACTTTGAATTCAGGTTATGTTCAATTAAAATATTTCACTACGTGTATAATGCATGCAACCTACTACTCAAATGAACGTTTTAGTGCATTCCAAACGTATATACTACCGCTTCAATATGAACTAAATTTGAATTTGTTTCTCTATTTGAATAAGATGTACAGTAATGATTGTTGTGAAGTCAAAGCATTTGAATTCGTTTCTCTGTTTTAATAAGATCTACAATCATCATTATTGTCAAGTTAAACCATCGTTTGTGTATTATCTTCACAGCACACCAAATGATTAGTCTCGAGTTACATATGAACTATGTGTACTATATGAACTCAAACTAGATTTTTTGAATCCACTTTATTTTGATTTCAAATCACATTACATTTCTAGCTCTAGCTAGATCTTCATAATATAAACCATGTCTCATATGTATAATGTGTTTATCACATTATGTATGGTGCCCCGCCCCCTACGCCTACAAGTATTTAGATGTGAGTTGCAAACACCACACATTACCACAAATTCAAATAAAATGTGAGAATGTTTGATATATAGTATTGTTTAGATTGTTCGATATTTAGTTGTAAGTTGCAAACACCACACATTATCACAAATTCAAATAAAATGTGAGATTGTTTGATGTATAGTATGGTTTAGATTGTTCGGCATTTAGCTGTGAGTTGCAAATGCCATGCATTATCACATTATGGTATAACATGTGCACAACACGGGTATCACCACAATATTCATGCATGCAATGTTTAAAACACTAAGATCTCCTTGATACGTCTCCAACGTATCTATAATTTTTTATTGCTCCATGCTACTTTATCTACTATTTTGGACTATATTGGGCTTTATTTTCCACTTTTATATTATTTTTGGGACTAACCTATTAACCGAAGGCCCAGCCCAGAATTGTTGTTTTTGCCTATTCAGTGTTTCGAAGAAACGGACTATCAAATGGAGTCCAAACGGAATGAAACCTTGGGGAACATGATTTTCTCACCGAACATGATCCAGGAGACTTGGACCCTACTCCAAGAAGTGCCAGAGGCGGTCACGAGGGTGGAGGGCGCCCCCTCCCCCTGGGCGCGCCCCCCTGCCTCGTGGCCCCTCTGTTGCTCCATCGATGTACTCCTTCCTCCTATATATACCTACGTATCCCTAAACGATTAGAATAGGAGCCAAAAACCTAATTCCACCGCCGCAACCTTCTGTATCCACGAGATCCCATCTTGGGGCCTGTTCCGGAGCTCCTCCGGAGAGGGCATCCACCACGGAGGGCTTCTACATCAACACCATAGCCCCTCCGATGAAGTGTGAGTAGTTTACTTCAGACCTTCGGGTCCATAGCTAGTAGCTAGATGGCTTCTTCTCTCTTTTTGGATCTCAATACAATGTTCTCCCCCTCTCTCATGGAGATCTATTCGATGTAATCTTCTTTTTGCGGTGTGTTTGTTGAGACCGATGAATTGTGGGTTTATGATCCAGTATTATCTATGGCAAATATTTGAATCTTCTCTGAATTCTTTTATGTATGATTGAGTTATCTTTGCAAGTCTCTTCGAATTATCCTTTCTGGTTTGGCCAACTAGATTGGTAGTTCTTGCAATGGGAGAAGTGCTTAGCTTTGGGTTCAATCTTGCGGTGTCCTTTCCTAGTGACAGAAGGGGCAGCAAGGCATGTATTGTATTGTTGCCATCAAGGATAACAAGATGGGTTTTTTATCATATCGCATGAATTTATCCCTCTACATCATGTCATCTTGCTTAAGGCGTTACTCTGTTTTTAACTTAATACTCTAGATGCATGCTGGATAGCGGTCGATGAGTGGAGTAATAGTAGTAGATGCAGAATCATTTCGATCTACTTGTCTCGGACGTGATGCCTATATACATGATCATTACCTAGATATACTCATAACTATGCTCAATTCTGTCAATTGCTCAACAATAATTTATTCACCCACCATAAAATATCTATGCTCTTGACAGAAGCCACAAGTGAAACCTATGGTCCCCGGGTCTATTCTCATCATATCAATCTCTATCGCTTTATTACTTGCTTTGTTTTTACTTTGCCTTTTACTTTTCACTTTGCATCTATCTATCAAAAATACCAAAAATACTATTTATCATCTCTATCAGATCTCACTCTCGTAAGTGACCGTGAAGGGATTGACAACCCCTAATCGCGTTGGTTGCGAGTAGCTATCATTTTGTGTAGGTACAAGGGACTTGTACGTGGTCTCCTACTGGATTGATACCTTGGTTCTCAAAAACTGAGGGAAATACTTACGCTACTTTGCTGCATCATCCTTTCCTCTTCGGGGAAAACCAACGTAGTGCTCAAGAGGTAGCAAGAAGAATTTCTGGCACCGTTGCCGGGGAGGCTCACGTAAGCAAGTCAACAAAACCAAGTACCCATCACAATCCCTATCTCTCGCATTACATTATTTGCCATTTGCCTCTCGTTTTCCTCTCCCCCACTTCACCCTTGCCGTTTTATTCGCCCTCTCTTTCCCAATCTCCTCCTCTCTTTCCCGTCTTCCTTTTCTCGTTGCCTTTCTGTTTGCTTGTGTGTTGGATTACTTGTTGCCATGGCGCAAGATAATACCAAATTGTGTGACTTCTTGAATACCAATAATAATGATTTCCTTAGTACTTCGATTGCTCCTCTTAATAATGATGAGTCTTGTGAAATCAATACCGCTTTGTTGAATCTTGTTATGAAAGATCAATTCGCCGGCCTTCCTAGTGAAGATGTTGCTACTCATCTAAACAATTTTGTTGATTTGTGTGATATGAAAAAGAAGAAAGATACAGATAACAATATTGTCAAATTGAAGTTATCATTCTCACTTAGAGATCGTGCTAAAGTTTGGTTTTCGTCTTTGCCTAAAAATAGTATTGTTTCTTGGAACAAGTGCAAAGATGCTTTTATCTCTAAGTATTTTCCTCCCGCTAAGATCATCACTCCTAGGAACGATAGTATGAATTTTAAACAACTTGATCATGTGCATGTTGCCCAATCTTGGGAAAGAATGAAATTGATGCTTCGCAATTGCCCTACTCATGGTTTGAATTTATGGATGATCATACAAATTTTTTATGCCGGATTGAATTTTGCTTCTAGAAATCTTTTAGATTAGGCCGTGGGAGGCACATTTATGGAAATTACGTTAGGAGATGCTACAAAATTGCTTGATAATATTATGGCTAATTATTCTCAATGGCACACCGAAAGATCTTCTAGTAAAAAAGTGCATGCTATAGAAGAAATCAATGTTTTGAGTGAAAAGATGGATGAACTTATGAAGATGTTTGCTCCTAAAAATACTCCTCTTGATCCCAATAATATGCCTTTATCTACCTTGCTTGAGAATAATAATGAATCTATGGATGTGAATTTTGTTGGTAGGAATAGTTTTGGAAACAACGCTTATAGAGGGAATTTTAATCCTAGGCTTTATCCTAGTAATCCTTCTAATAATTATGGAAATTCCTACAACAACTCTTATGGAAATTTAATAAGATGCCCTCTGAATGTGAGAGTAGTGCTAAAGATTTTATGAATTCACAAAAGAATTTTAATGATTTGCTTGAAGAGAAATTGCTTAAAGTTGATGATTTGGCTAGGAACGTTGATAGAATTTCTCTTGAAATTGATTCTTTAAAGCTTAGATCTATTCCTCCTAAGCATGATATCAATGAGTCTCTCAAAGCCATGAGAAATTCCATTGATGAGTGCAAAGAAAGAACCGCTAGGATGCGTGCTTCCAAAGATGCCTATATTAAAGCGTGTTCTTCCAATTCCTATGAAAATCAAGATGAAGATCTAAAAGTTATTGATGTGTCCCCCATTAAATCTTTCTTTTGCAATATGAATCTTGATGAATCTGAATATGATCTTCCTTTACCTAGAAGGCGTTCTAAGAATTCGGAGTTTCTAGATCTTGATGATGAAATTGATGAAAGTGGGATTGAAAGAAATAAAAACCTAGATGTTGCTAAACCCACTATTTTGGATCTCAAGGAATTTAATTATGAAAATTGCTCTTTAATTGGTTGTATTTCCTTGTTGCAATCCGTAATAGATTCTCCTCATGCTTATAGTCAAAATAAGGCCTTTACCGAACACATTGTTGATGCTTTGATGCAATCTTATGAAGAAAAACTTGAGTTGAAAGTTTCTATCCCTAGAAAACTCTATGATGAGTGGGAACCTACTATCCAAATTAAAATTAAAAATTATGAGTTTCATGCTTTGTGTGATTTGGGTACTAGTGTCTCTACTATTCCCAAAACTTTGTGTGATTTGCTAGATTTCCGTGACTTTTATGATTGCTCTCTAAACTTGCATCTTGCGGATTCCACTATTAAAAAGCCTATGGGAAGAATTAATGATGTTCTTATTGCTGCCAATAGGAATTATGTGCCCGTAGATTTTATCGTTCTTGATATAGATTGCAATCCTTCATGTCCTATTATTCTTGGTAGACCTTTCCTTAGAACGATTGGTGCAATTATTGATATGAAGGAAGGGAATATTAGATTCCAATTTCCCTTAAACAAGGGCATGGAACACTTCCCTAGAAAGAAAATAAAATTTCCATATGAATCTATCATGAGAGCCACTTATGGATTGCCTACCAAAGATGGCAATATCTAGATCTATCCTTGCTTTTATGCCTAGCTAGGGGCATTAAACGATAGCGCTTGTTGGGAGGCAACCCAATTTTATTTTGTGTTTTTTGTTTTTGCTTCTGTTTAGGAATAAATAATCCATCTAGCTTCTGTTTGGATGTGGTTTTATCTTTTAATTAGTGTTTGTGCCAAGTAGAACCTATAGGATAACCTACGATGATAGTTGATTTGATTCTGCTGAAAAACAGAAACTTTGCACGCACGAATATAATTTTGTTAAATAACAGGAACGTGATTTTGCGTTGATTCTTTTTGCTGATGATCAATAAACAAATTGTCCAGGACTTCCTAGTTTTGTAGAATTTTTAGAGTTCCAGAAGTTTGCGTTAGTTACAGATTGCTACAGACTGTTCTGTTTTTGACGGATTATGTTTTGCGTGTGTTGTTTGCTTATTTTGATGAATCTATGGCTAATAAAATAGTTTATAATCCATATAGAAGTTGGAATACAGTAGGTTTAACACCAATATAAATAAAGAATGAGTTCATTACAGTACCTTGAAGTAGTCTTTTGTTTTCTTTCTCTAACGGAGCTCACGAGATTTCTGTTGAGTTTTGTGTTGTGAAGTTTTCAAGTTTTGGGTGAATTCTTTTGATGGATTATGGAACAAGGAGTGGCAAGAGCCTAAGCTTGGGGATGCCCATGGCACCCCCAAGATAATCCAAGGACACCAAAAAGTCAAAGCTTGGGGATGCCCCGGAAGGCATCCCCTGTTTCGTCCACTTCCATCGGTAATTTACTTGGAGCTATATTTTTATTCACCACATGATATGTGTTTTGTTTGGAGAGTCTTGTATTATTTGTGTCTTTGCTTGTTAGTTTACCACAATCATCCTTGCTGTACACACCTTTTGAGAGAGCCATACATGAATTGGAATTTGATAGTTTTGCTCATAGTGCTTCACTTATATCTTTTGAGCGTGATAATTTTTGCTCTAGTGCTTCACTTAGACCTTTTAGAGCACGGTGGTGGATTTGTTTTAAAGAAACTATTGATCTCTCATGCTTCACTTAGATTATTTTGAGAGTCTTTAATAGCATGGTAATTTGCTTAATGTTATTATACTTGGTGTTCAAGATATGTGAAATTTTCTTTTGAGTGCGTTGAATACTAAGATATGTTTGATGCTTGATAATTGTTTTGAGATATGGAGGTGATAATATCAAAGTCGTGCTAGTTGGGTAATTATGAATTCAAAGAATGCTTGTGTTGAAGTTTGCAAGTCCCATAGCATGCACGTATGGTTAAAGTTGTGTAACAAATTTGAAACATGAAGTGTACCTGGCTTTTGCATCCTTATGAGTGGCGGTCGGGGACGAGCGATGGTCTTTTCCTACCAATCTATCTCCCTAGGAGCATGCGCGTAGTACTCGATTTTTGACGACTTCTAAATTTTTGCAATAAATATATGAGTTCTTTTAACTAATGTTGAGTCCATGGATTATACGCACTCTCACCTTTCCACCTTTGCTAGCCTCTTCGGTACCGTGCACTGCCCTTTCTCACCTTGAGAGTTGGTGCAAACTTCGCCGGTGCATCCAAACCCCGTAATACGATACACTCTATCACACATAAACCTCCTTTTATCTTCCTCAAAACAGCCACCATACCTACCTATCATGGCATTTCCATAGCCATTCCGAGATATATTGCCATGCAACTTCCATCATCATCATCATGACATACATTACTTTTGTCATATTGCCATCGCATGATCATGTAGTTGACATCGTATTTGTGGCAAAACCACCATGCATTATTTTTCCTACGTGTCACTCTTGATTCATTGCACCATCCCGGTACACCGCCGGAGGCATTCATATAGAGTCATATCTTGTTCTAAGTTTCGAGTTGTAATCCTTATGTTGTAATCAATAGAAGTGTGATGATCATCATTATTAGAGCATTGCCCAAAAAAAGAAAAAAAAGAAAGGCCAAAAGAAAAAGAAAAAGAAAGGCCCAAAAAAAGGTAAAAGAAAAAAAATAAAAAAAGAAAATAAATAAAAAGGGCAATGCTACTATCTTTTTTTCCACACTTGTGCTTCAAAGTAGCACCTTGTTCTTCATGTAGTGAGTCTCATATATTGTGCTTCAAAGTAGAACCTCGTTCTTCATGTAGTGAGTCTCATAAGTTGTCTTTTTATACTAGTGGGAATTTTTTGTTATAGAACTTGGCTTGTATATTCCTACGATGGGCTTCCTCAAATGCCCTAGGTCTTCATGAGCAAGCAAGTTGGATGCACACCCACTAGTTTTCTTTTGTTGAGCATTCATAGCTCTAGTGCATCCGTTGCATGGCAATCCCTACTCCTCATGTTGACATCAATTGATGGGCATCTCCATAGCCCGTTGATTATCCTCGTCAATGTGAGACTTTCTCCTTTTTTGTCTTCTCCACACAATCCCCATCATCATATTCTATTCCACCCATAGTGCTATATCCATGGCTCACGCTCATGTATTGCGTGAAGGTTGAAAAAGTTTGAGATTATTTGAGTATGAAACAATTGCTTGGCTTGTCATCGGGGGTATAGAAGTTGGGAACATATTTATGTGACAAAAATGAAGCATAGCCTAACTATATGATTTTGTAGGGATGAACTTTCTTTTGCCATGATATTTTGAGAAGACATGATTGCTTTGATTAGTATGCTTGAAGTATTATTATTTTTGTGTCAATATGAACTTTTGTCTTGAATCTTTCGGATCTGAATATTCATATCACAATTAAGAAGATTTACATTGAAATTATGCCAAAGTATCACTCCGCATCAAAATTCTCTTTTTATCATTTACCTACTCGAGGACGAGCAGGAATTAAGCTTGGGGATGCCTGATACGTCTCCAACATATCTATAATTTTTGATTCCTCCATGCTACTTTATCTATTGTTTTGGACTATATTGGGCTTTATTTTCCACTTTTATATTATTTTTGGGGCTAACCTATTAACTGGAGGCCCAGCCCAGAATTGCTGTTTTTTTTGCCTATTTCAGTGTTTTAAAGAAACAGAATATCAAACGGAGTCCAAACGGAATGAAACCTTCGGGAACGTGATTTTCTCACCGAACTTGATCCAGGAGACTTGGACCCTACTCCAAGAAGTGCCAGAGGCGGTCACGAGGGTGGAGGGCATGCCCCCCTGCCTCGTGGCCCCTATGTTGCTCCACCGACGTACTCCTTCCTCCTATATATACCTACGTATCCCCAAACGATCAGAACAGGAGCCAAAAACCTAATTCCACTGCCGCAACCTTCTGTATCCACGAGATCCCATCTTGGGGCCTATTCTGGAGCTCTGCCGGAGGGGGTATCCACCATGGAGGGCTTCTACATCAACACCATAGCCCCTCCGATGAAGTGTGAGTAGTTTACTTCAGACCTTCGGGTCCATAGCTAGTAGCTAGATGGCTTCTTCTCTCTTTTTGGATCTCAATACAATGTTCTCCCCCTCTCTCATGGAGATCTATTCGATGTAATCTTCTTTTTGCGGTGTGTTTGTTGAGACCGATGAATTGTGGGTTTATGATCTAGTATTATCTATGGAAAATATTTGAATCTTCTCTGAATTCTTTTATGTATGATTGAGTTATCTTTGCAAGTCTCTTCGAATTATCTTTTTTGGTTGGCCAACTATATTCGTAGTTCTTGCAATGGGAGAAGTGCTTAGCTTTGGGTTCAATCTTGCGGTGTCCTTTCCCAGTGACAAAAGGGGCAGCAAGGCACGTATTGTATTGTTTCCATCGAGGATAACAAGATGGGGTTTTTATCTTATTGCATGAATTTATCCCTCTACATCATGTCATCTTGCTTAAGGCGTTACTCTGTTTTTAACTTAATACTCTAGATGAATGCTGGATAGCGGTCGATGAGTGGAGTAATAGTAGTAGATGCAGAATCGTTTCGATCTACTTGTCTCGGACGTGATGCCTATATACATGATCATTACCTAGATATACTCATAACTATGCTCAATTCTGTCAATTGCTCAATAGTAATTTGTTCACCCACCATAGAATATCTATGCTCTTGAGAGAAGCCACTAGTGAAACCTATGGTCCCCGGGTCTATTCTCATCATATCATGTAACATCCTAAATTTCCAATTTGGCATGTTATACATAGATATCCATGCATATCATATTTTATTGCTTTTCGTTTGCAATCCTCGAAATCCTAAGCAACTCAAGGACCCTCGGAGAGAGTTGGGGATTTTACGATTTTCATATTGGAGTTTCATCAAATACTGAAGATGAGGATTTTGAGTTTAATTATTTTTCTCTCCAGAAAATAGTTCATCTCAAATAAACAAATGAGGGGAGATAATATGACTTCTCCAAAATAATTGAAATATCGGAGAAAAAAATGTTAAAATCATTATTTGGTTTTTATTGATTTTATTCGGGATTTTATTTGCCCTAGAAAATTTTGCATGTTTTAGAAGTTGCATTTTAGGGGCCAAGAAAAGTTCGTCTCTTTCTAAATATTCCATTTAGAGGGAGAAAACTTGTTTTGGAATTTTTAGAATTTTTATTTATTTTCCTAGGATTTTTCTAACTCGAGGAACGTTTAAAAAAAACCGCGCCCGACCGGGCCAAGGGCCCAGCCAGGCCGGCCCGCCTCGCCGCCGCCTCCCTACACGCGTCGCCCTGCGCCGCACGGACGCCGAGGGGAGTCCGAGCCGGACTCCTCCCCGGGCGCCCCCTTCCCCAAGCCGGAGGCGCCCCCCCCCCTCCTTAAATACCGCCGCCCCGCCGCCCTCACCACCACCCCGCCACCACCCGCCACCACCGCCGCCGCCGAGCAGTGCCCGAGCCGCCGCCGCGCCCTGCC
>NC_057813.1:378536680-378546642 GCF_018294505.1 Triticum aestivum
ACCGCCGCCGTCTTCCGCGCCGCCACCGTCGTCACCGTCTCGTCGAGCCCCGCCGCCCCTTGCCGAGCCCCGCCGGATCCGCCCGCCCTGCCGGACGACCTCGTCGGAGGTAGCCACCCCGCCGCCGGTTTTTTTTTCGAATAAAACCCCTTCGGTTTTTTTGAGAAAAACCCTAGTTCGTTTTTTTATAGATCGGTTTTATTCTTCGGCTTATTTTCTTAGCGAGCGTTCGCTCGTTCGTTCATTTTAACGAACGTGTTCATCGTTTAGTTTCTGCTAATGAACGTTCGTTCGTTTAGCCGTTCGTCATTTTTCTTTTTATCGGATTTATTCCGCGATTATTTTGATCGTGATTTCTGATCCGATGTTCGAACCTGTTTATCTTTTCGCTCGTTTATCGGAATCAGGCGATTCAAGCGCCTGGAGTTTCATCTCAAAACCCTCTTTCCGATTAATCAACTCAAACAAGTTTTCATCTCTGTAAAATTTGACCCTAGTTCAGATTAGTAAACGGATCTTATTTCTTCCGCCGTTTGAGTTTCGTTGCTCCGTTTGATTTGATTATTTTTGCAAACCGGAGTTCTTAAGTTGAACTCTCGGGTCAAACTCTTTTATTTGGAGTTATACTTGTGCATCTTTGATTGTTGCTTATGTATGTTATTGTTTGTTTGCGATAGAATTCCCGGAGTGTGAAGCGTGTTACTACGAGTCTCTAGGATTCACGGATCGTCAGCAAGGCAAGTAACACATTGATCATACTCTTTCCATACCCAGTTTTTATGCATTAGTTTCAATCCTCAAACATTGCATGACTAGGATGCCTTTAACATGTGGGTATTGGAAAGTAGTTGCTGAGGTAGAACCTATTGCCCTGTTTATTATCAAACCCTTGGGAGTTACTTCTACGCGTTGCTTATATTGCCATGCTATGCTCGTAGACGTGGATTGGGTTTGAGTGATTTCCATGACGGATGTGAGATTTTTAATTAAAGGTTTACTTAAGGTGGCAACTTAAATACACATCTGGGTGGATTGAGGCACCTGGGGTATCCAGTGATTGCCTGTTTTTTTGGAAATTGCGGGGTTACCATGTGATCTTCCTATGGACCGCCACCCAGGCTCAAAGGGAACTGAGTTTATTCATGCTAGAAACTTCCGTGTGCAGCCACAAGCTATTATGGGCTCTAGCATAGATGAGTAAGTTACTGAAGCTCTTGAAGAGGTGGATCAGCAGGTAGTGGGTTTTGTAGGTTTGGTATGGTCTACCCGGAGTAGAGAGTTAATGTTTCTGAAAGACTGTGTCTCGGTCATCCGTTTCTCAAACACCAGGTAGTGCGAGAAATCAACGGAGGCGATCGAGTCTTGTGGGGAAAAGTGCGCAAACCTCTGCAGAGTCTACAATCTAATCATGGTTAGCCGTGTCCCCGGTTATGGACAATTCTGAGTATCTAGTACTTGAGTATTCACATGTATCTCAACACCCTTAATTAATATTGTTGGGTTGTTAATTATATTAATTGGGATCATTGAGTTGGGGTTACCTTCTCAAATGATGTTTCAACCACCATGGTAGTTAAATTAAAATTATATTCCTTTGTTTAGGGAAAAATTGGCTTTTCGCAAAAACATGTAACCATAGAGCTTTCCACTAGCCAAATATGCATGTAGTGGTAGCATTACTCCGTTATTGCTCTTTTGTGTTACATTGCCAGCATATTCCATGTGCTGACCCGTTCTCGGGCTGCAACGTATTATGTTGCAGACTTTTCAGGCGAGGAGTAAGGTTCGATAGGTCGTTGCCTTGCAACTCAGCTATGCCGTTGGAGTTGATGGACTCACTTTACCTTCCAAGCCTTCTGTTGTCATCGCATTAGATGGCCTTAAGCCATATTATTGTAATAAGTTCTCTTTTGAGACATTCGATGTAATAAGTGTGTGATTGCTACTCTGCTATAAATCCTTCGAGTATTGTGTGTGTCAGTATTATCGATCCAGGGATGACACGGAAGCACAGAGACTTGACCATCTGAGGTCGGGTCGCTACAAGATGGTATCAGAGCACACGCTGAGTGTAGGACACAACCACTAAGATAAACCATAGGTCACTCTTCTCTACTCATTTCTGACTCCTCTCCATTTTCCACTCTTTAGGATGAAGGAGATGAAGAGCAAGTTTGCACAACCGGATGAAGACACACCTTTTGGACGCCACTTGAAGGAAGTCACTAGGTACTTGAATATTGGAATATCAAGCTTCACCGGGACGTACAACGCCACCTTACCAGAAGAAGAGCGCTGGATGATTCAAGTACGAGTTCCGGGAAGGACATTCTCGCCAACTTCCAAACCCATAGAGTTTTCTTTCGAAGCACCCACTTGGAGCCTTGGCAAGAGTATGGCAGCTCATATTACCATGGGACGCATTGGAGAAATCTACAACAGGGAGCTTAAAGACACCACCTATCAAATATGTGGGCGCCAAGATGAACAATGGGAGATGATCAGCACCAGGAAGGATAGATCTGTTGCAGCTTTTATCCAGGAGCTAAACCAGCACATTCGACGTCAGGAGAACCAGATGTGCTCAGACATGATGGAGATGAAGAAGGCAAAAACTAGGATCATCAAACTGGAGGAAGAACTCAAGTTTACACGCGATGGATATGAGGAGGAAATCAAGACCCTACTGGAGAAGAATGACGACCTAGTCGAGAAGATCGGAGTCTTCATGGGAGGACCAGCCCCGAGAGAAGAGGAAGGAGGTCCCGCTTGTCCGGACAATTACATCATCATCGACGACACCGATTCGGATCCAAGTGATGATGACTACGAAGATGAAGCTGGAGCAGACATCATGGAGTCTTCCACCGATCAAAATTTTTAGATGACCACCATATAATAGTAGCATTCCCCCATGTAACTAGTAGTAGTTGAGCACTTTTGCGATAGTCCCAGACCATTTTTGTATGCCCTTGCTTGATTGGATGAATGAATGCTTGTGTTTGCCTCATATGCATATGGGTAGTGTTTCTCCCCTAGATCTTTTTTCTATTCTAATCTCTTCCATCTAAACCCATTCGATGCCTCCGAGGAGAGACCCCGATTTTGTTTTTCCACCGGAGATCACCCAGTTTATCCAATAACATAATGCATTGATGCAGTTGCTAGTTCAGAACCAGGGCAATGCCAACAACAACCCTCCGCCAGTGGATAACCTCGCCCGTTTCTTAAGGTTACAGCCGCCGGTGTTTTCTAGTAGCATCGAGCCAATAGTTGTAGATGATTGGCTACGCCATATTGAAAGGGAGTTAACCACCGCGGGATGCACAGATGCTGAGAAGGTGCGTTTTGCCACACACCAACTGGACGGACCTGCAGCATGGTGGGAGAATTTCACAGCCACCTATCCTATTGACAGTGTCACATGGGCCCAGTTTTAGTAGGCTTTTCGTACTGCCCATGTCTCGACTGGAGCTATGCAGATGAAGAAGCGTGAGTTTCGCAATTTACGCCAGGGGAATCGTACTGTTGGCCAGTACATGGATGAGTTTAGCAAGTTATCACGCTATGCCCCTGATAATGTGGCCACAGATGCCGCGAAGCAGGAGAAGTTTATGGAAGGGCTGAATGATGAGATGAGCATGCAGTTGATGGTAGCAACCTTCAACAACTACCAGGAGTTGGTAGATAAGGCTCTAATGATTGAAGGAAAGCAGCAGCAAATCGAGAGCCGTAAGAGGAAGTATGGACAAGGGAAATACAACTCAGGAGCTCACCAGAAGCCCCGCTTAACCCCGAACTCGGGAGGACTTGTTCATAACCATGGAGGTCATAACCATACTGGAGGAGGATCGCATAACCATAATGGTGCGAAGAACGGGAATGGGAACGGAGCCAACAATAATCAGAATCGCTCTAACCCATCTACACCCGCAAAGAGGGACTTAAGCCAAGTTATTTGCTACAAGTGCGGGAAGACAGGGCACTATGCCAATGACTGCTCTAAAGGAAAGAATGGAAATGGAAATGGGAGTGCTGGGAAGAAGCCCAATCCATTCAACAAAGGACAAGTGAACCACGTTAACGTGGAGGAAGTTGAAGAGCAGTCAGACGCGGTAATAGGTAAGTTTTTGGTTTAGTCAATTACCGCTATTGTTCTTTTCGATACTGGTGCATCGCATTCATACATATCAAGGGGATTTGTGGAAAAGTTTAAGTTACCAACCCAAACCCTTAGGACCCCTCTTTTAGTGAGCTCTCCTGGAGCAGAGTACATGGCTAGCAGATGGTGCACCCAGATGCCCCTAATCATTGGCACGCATGTTTTTCCGTCTGACCTAATCATCTTGGAGTCGCAAGGATTGGATGTGATATTAGGTATGGACTGGATGTCAAAATATGGAGGAAGTATTGACTGTGCTAGCAAGTCAATTTATCTTACCACCCCGGAGGGAAAAAGGATTAAGTATGTATCTAGGCATGTGCCTAGGAGGAGCCAAGTAAACGCCCTCACGGGAGTTGTACAGGAGGAAGTACCGGTAGTAAAGGATTTTCCGGATGTTTTCCCCGAAGACTTACCAGGTATGCCACCGGATCGAGACATCGAGTTTTTCATAGAGCTATTGCCAGGTACAGGACCAATATCCAAGAGACCCTATCAGATGCCAGCAAATGACCTGGAGGAAATTAAGAAGCAGATCAAAGAGTTGTTGGAGAAAGGTTACATTCGTAGAAGTTCATCACCTTGGGGAGCCCCAGTACTTTTGGTGGAGAAGAAGGATAAATCCCTGAGGATGGTTGTTGATTATCGAGCTCTGAATGAAGTAACGATAAAGAACAAGTATCCCTTACCGATGATTAATGATCTGTTTGATCAGTTACAAGGAGCTAAGGTGTTTTCAAAGATTGATCTACGATCAGGATACCATCAGTTGAAGATCCGAGAGAAGGATATACCAAAGACAGCATTTACCACCCGCTATGGATTATATGAGTACATGGTCATGTCATTTGGACTGACTAACGCCCCTGTCTATTTCATGAGTATGATGAACAAGGTGTTCATGGAGTATTTGGACAAGTTTGTTGTGGTATTTATTGATGATATTATGATATAATCGAAGAACGAGGAGGAGCACGCGAAACACTTGCATTTGGTTCTCGAGAAACTCAAGGAACACCAGTTATGCCAAATTCAGCAAGTGCGAGTTTTGGTTGAAAGAAGTTGGATTTCTTGGGCATGTTATATCAGGAGAGGGTATAGCAGTAGATCCCAGTAAGGTTCAGTCGGTCACTGAATGGTTGGCACCCACTTCAGTTGGCGAGATCTGCAGTTTCCTTGGACTGGCAGGATATTATCGGAGATTCATTGAGAATTTTTCCAAGATTGCTAAAGCAATGACTGAATTGTTAAAGAAGGACACTAAGTTCAAATGGACAGAGGATTGTGAGACAAGCTTTCAGGAGTTGAAGAAACGATTGACTACATCCCCAGTGCTGACCTTGCCAGATATACATAAGGAGTTTCAAGTGTATTGTGACGCCTCTCACTTGGGACTTGGATGTGTGCTTATGCAGAACGGAAAAGTTGTTTTGTATGCCTCACGACAACTGAAGGCACACGAGTTGAACTATGCCACGCATGATTTGGAGTTAGCAGCCGTAGTGCATGCGTTGAAAACCTGGAGACATTATCTTATGGGAAACCGTTGTGATGTGTACACAGATCATAAGAGCCTGAAGTACATTTTCACACAGAAGGAGTTGAACCTCAAACAGAGGAGATGGTTGGAACTTATAAAGGATTACGATATGAAGCTACACTATCATCCAGGAAAAGCCTGAAGGAAATATGCCCTAGAGGCAATAATAAAGTTATTATTTATTTCCTCGTATCATGATAAATGTTTATTATTCATGCTAGAATTGTATTAACCGGGAACATGATACATGTGTGAATACATAGACAAACATATAGTCACTAGTATGCCTCTACTTGACTAGCTCATTAATCAAAGATGGTTGTGTTTCCTAACCATAGACATGTGTTGTCATTTGATTAATGGGATCACATCATTAGAAGAATGATGTGATTGACATGACCCATTCCGTTAGCCTAGCAATTGATCGTTTAGTATATTGCTATTGCTTTCTTCATGACTTATACATGTTCCTGTAATTATGAGAATTATGCAACTCCCGTTTACTAGAGGAACACTTTGGATACTACCAAACGTCACAACGTAACTGGGTGATTATAAAGGAGTACTACAGGTGTCTCTGAAGGTACATGTTGAGTTGGCGTATTTCGAGATTAGGTTTTGTCACTCCGATTGTCGGAGAGGTATCTCTGGGCCCTCTCGGTAATGCACATCATTATAAGCCTTGCAAGCAATGTGACCAAATGAGTTGGTTACGGTATGATGCATTACGGAACGAGTAAAGAGACTTGCTGGTAACGAGATTGAACTAGGTATTGGATACCGACGATCAAATCTCGGGCAAGTAGCATACCGATGACAAAGAGAACAACGTATGTTGTTATACGGTTTGACCGATAAAGATCTTCGTAGAATATGTAGGAACCAATATGGGCATCCAGGTTCCGCTATTGGTTATTGACCAAGAATAGTTCTAGGTCATGTCTACATAGTTCTCGAACCCGTAGGGTCCGCACGCTTAACGTTACGATGATAGTTTTATTATGAGTTTATAAGTTTTGATGTACCGAAGTTTGTTCGGAGTCCTGGATGTGATCACGGACGCAACGAGGAGTCTCGAAATGGTCGAGACATAAAGGTCGATATATTGGAAGCCTATATTTGGACATCGGAATTGTTCCGGGTGAAATCAGCATTTTACCGGAGTACCGGGAGGTTACCGGAACCCCCCGGGGGGTTATTGGGCCTACATGGGCCTCGAGGGAGAAAAGGGAAGGAGGTGGGAGGGGGCCGCGCGCCCCTCCCCTTCCTAGTCCGAATAGGACAAGGGAAGGGGGGCGGCGCCCCCCTTTCCTTCCCCTCTTCCTCCTCTTTCCCCCCTTCTCCTATTCCAACTAGGAAAGAAGGGAGTCCTACTCCCGGTGGGAGTAGGACTCCCCCCTTGGCGCGCCCTCCTTGGCCGGCCGCCTCCTCCCCCTGGCTCCTTTATATACGGGGGCGGGGGGCACCCCATAGACACACAAGTTGATCTACGGATCGTTCCTTAGCCGTGTGCGGTGCCCCCCTCCACCATATTCCACCTCGGTCATATCGTCGCGGAGTTTAGGCGAAGCCCTGCGCCGGTAGAGCATCATCATCGTCACCACGCCGTCGTGCTGACGGAACTCATCCCCGAAGCTTTGCTGGATCAGAGCCTGGGGATCGTCATCGAGCTGAACGTGTGCTGAACTCGGAGGTGCCGTACGTTTAGTGCTTGGATCGGTCGGATCATGGAGACGTACGACTACATCAACCGCGTTGTGCTAACGCTTCCACTTACGGTCTACGAGGGTACGTGGACAACACTCTCCCCTCTCGTTGCTATGCCATCACCATGATCTTGCGTGTACGTTGGAAATTTTTTGAAATTACTACGTTCCCCAACAAAGCCAACGTCGTAGCAGACGCTTTGAGCCGGAAGAGTTATGCTAATATTCTTGAGAGCAAAGGATTGCCAAAGGAGTTACCTGCGGAGATCATGGAACTTCGATTGGAGATTGTTCCAAGAGGTTTTCTTGCAGCAATGGAGGTTCAGTTGACGTTGTTGGACAAGATTCGAGAAGCTCAAAAGGAAGAAAAAGAGATTGCTGAGATAAGAGAGAGGATGGGTGAAGGTAAAGCCAAAGGTTTTCGCGAGGATGAGCTAGATACCTTCTGGTTTGAGGACCGGATTTATGTGCCCAACAATTCGGAGATCAGGAAGTTGATACTTCAAGAGGCCCATGACTCACCATACTCGATTCACCCCGGAAACACCAAGATGTATTTGGACTTGAAGGAACGTTTCTGGTGGACTGGTACGAAGAAGGATCTTGCCAAGTACATAGCCGTATGTGATGTATGTCAGAGAGTGAAGGCAGAACATCAGAAGCCAGCAGGACTGTTACAGCCTATGCCAATACCCGAATGGAAGTGGGACAAACTTGGTATGGACTTTATTACAGGATTACCCAGAACCAAGGCAGGAT
The DNA here is from genome assembly GCF_018294505.1 of Triticum aestivum. Taxonomy (NCBI): domain Eukaryota; kingdom Viridiplantae; phylum Streptophyta; class Magnoliopsida; order Poales; family Poaceae; genus Triticum; species Triticum aestivum. Next base: position 378,544,848 of record NC_057813.1, read on the forward strand.
ATGATTCTATATGGGTAGTTGTGGATCGATTGACCAAAGTAGCTCACTTCATCCCGGTGAAAACAACATATACAAGTGCAAAGTTGGACAGAATATATATGTCCAGGATCGTATGTTTGCATGGAGTTCCGAGGAGCATCGTATCAGATAGAGGAACACAGTTTACTTCAAAGTTTTGGCATCAACTACACCAGACTTAGGGTACCCGATTGGAATTCAGTACCGCCTTCCACCCGCAGACAGATGGGCAGACAGAGAGAGTCAATCAGATTCTGGAGGACATGTTGAGAGCCTGTGCGCTAGATTATGTATCTGGTTGGGATGATAATTTGCCGTACGCAGAGTTTTCTTATAACAACAGCTACCAGGCCAGTTTGAAGATGGCACCTTTCGAAGCTCTGTATGGACGCAGATGTAGAACACCATTGATGTGGGACGAGGTAGGAGACCGTCAGTTGTTTGGACCAGATTTGATCAAGGAATCAGAGGAGAAGGTTAAACTGATCAGAGACAGACTAAAGATTGCTCAGTCCAGACAGAAGAGTTATGCAGACTCGAAACGCAAGGAAGTAAACTATGAAATTGGAGACAGAGCCTATCTAAGAGTATCACCCTTGAGGGGAGTAAAACGTTTTGGAGTTAAGGGAAAGTTAGCCCCGAGATTTGTAGGACCATATCGTATTTTGGAACGGATGGGAGAAGTTGCCTACAAGCTGGAGTTACCTGAAGGATTGTCAGGAGTTCACGATGTGTTTCACATATCACAGTTGAAGAAGTGCCATGCTGAGATGGCCGATATACCGTTGAATGATACAGTACCTTTGGAGGCGATACAGGTGGATAATAATCTGGCCTATGAGCAGAAGCCAGTAAAGATTCTTGATTTTGACAGTCGAGTCACTCGCAACAAGGTTATCAAGTTTTGCAAAGTTTAGTGGAGTCATTATACCGAGGAGGAAGCCACCTAGGAGCGAGAAGAGGATATTCGCAAGGACCATCCGCACCTATTTTCTAGCCAACCCGAATCTCGAGGGCGAGATTCATCTTAAGGGGGGTAGGTTTGTAACATCCCAAATTTCCAATTTGGCATGTTATACATAGATCATCCATGCATATCATATTTTATTGCTTTTCGTTTGCAATCCTCGAAATCCTAAGCAACTCAAGGACCCTCGGAGAGAGTTGGGGATTTTCCGATTTTCATATTGGAGTTTTATCAAATACTGAAGATGAGGATTTTGATTTTAATTATTTTTCTCTCCGGAAAATATTTCATCTCAAATAAACAAATGAGGGGAGATAATATGACTTCTCCAAAATAATTGAAATATCGGAGAAAAAAATGTTAAAATCATTATTTGGTTTTTATTTGATTTTATTCGGGATTTTATTTGCCCTAGAAAAATTTGCATGTTTTAAAAGTTGCATTTTAGGGGCCAAGAAAAGTTCATCTCTTTCTAAAAATTCCATTTAGACGGAGAAAACTTGTTTTGGAATTTTTAGAATTTTTATTTATTTTCCTAGGATTTTTCTAAGTCGGCGGAACGTTTAAAAAAAACCGCGCCGACCGGGCCAAGGGCCCAGCCAGGCCGGCTCGCCTCGCTGCCGCCTCCCGCGCGCGCCGCCGTGCGCCGCACGGACGCCGAGGGGAGTCCGAGCCGGACTCCTCCCTGGGCGCCCCCTTCCCCAAGCCGGAGCCGCCCCCCCTCCTCCTTAAATACCACCGCCCCGCCGCCCTCACCACCACCCCGCCACCACCCGCCACCACCGCCGCCGCCGAGCAGTGCCCGAGCCG
>NC_057813.1:378547147-378550645 GCF_018294505.1 Triticum aestivum
CTGTCTCCCGAGCCGCCGCCACCGTCTTCCGTGCCGTCTCGCCGAGCCCCGCCGGAGCCGCCCTCCCTGCCGGACGACCTCGCCGGAGGTAGCCACCCCGCCGCCGGTTTTTTTTCGAATAAAACCCCTTCGTTTTTTTTGAGAAAAACCCTAGTTCGTTTTTTATAGATCGGTTTTATTCTTCGGCTTATTTTCTTAGCGAGCGTTCGCTCATTCATTCGTTTTAACGAACGTGTTCATCATTTAGTTTCTGCTAACGAACGTTCGTTCGTTTAGCCGTTCGTCGTTTTTCTTTTTGTCGGATTTATTCCGCGATTATTCAGATCGCGATTTCTGATCCGATGTTCGAACCTGTTTATCTTTTCGCTCGTTTATCAGAATCAGGCGATTCAAGCGCCTGCAGTTTCATCTCGAAACCCTCTTTCCGATTAATCAACTCAAACAAGTTTTCATCTCTGTAAAATTTGACCCTAGTTCAGATTAGTAAACGGATCTTATTTCTTCCGCCGTTTGAGTTTCGTTGCTCCGTTTGATTTGATTCTTTTTGCAAACCGGAGTTCTTAAGTTGAACTCTCCGGTCAAACTCTTTTACTTGGAGTTCTATTTGTGCATCTTTGCTTGTTGCTTATGTATGTTATTGTTTGTTTACGATAGAATTCCCGGAGTGCGAAGCGTGTTACTACGAGTCTCTAGGATTCACGGATCGTCAGCAAGGCAAGTAACACATTGATCATACTCTTTCCATACCCAGTTTTTATGCATTAGTTTCAATCCTCAAACATTGCATGACTAGGATGCCTTTAACATGTGGGTATCGGGAAGTAGTTGCTGAGGTAGAACCTATTGCCCTGTTTATTATCAAACCCTTGGGAGTTACTTCTAGGCGTTGCTTATATTGCCATGCTATGCTCGTAGACGTGGATTGGGTTTGAGTGATTTCCATGACAGATGTGAGATTTTTAATTAATGGTTTACTTAAGGTGGCAACTTAAATACACATCTGGGTGGATTGAGGCACCTGGGGTATCCAGTGATTGCCTGTTTTTTTTGGAAATCCCGGGGTTACCGTGTGATCTTCCTATGGACCGCCACCCAGGCTCAAAGGGAACTGAGTTTATTCATGCTAGAAACTTCCGTGTGCAGCCACAAGCTATTATGGGCTCTAGCATGGTTGAGTAAGTTACGTGAAGCTCTTGAAGAGGTGGATCAGCGGGTAGTGGGTTTTATAGGTTTGGTATGGTCTACCCGGAGTAGAGAGTTAATGTTTCTGAAAGACTGTGTCTCGGTCATCCGTTTCTCAAACACCAGGTAGTGCGAGAAATCAATGGAGGCGATCGAGTCATGGGGGGAAAAGTGCGCAAACCTCTGCAGAGTGTACAATCTAATCATGGTTAGCCGTGTCCCCGGTTATGGACAATTCTGAGTATCTAGTACTTGAGTATTCACATGTATCTCAACACCCTTAATTAATATTGCTGGGTTGTTAATTATATTAATTGGGATCATTGAGTTGGGGTTACCTTCTCAAATGATGTTTCAACCACCATGGTAGTTAAATTAAAATTATATTCCTTTGTTTAGGAAAAATTGGCTTTTCGCAAAAACATGTAACCATAGAGCTTTCCACTAGCCAAATATGCATGTAGTGGTAGCATTACTCCGTTATTGCTCTTTTGTGTTACATTGCCAGCATATTCCATGTGCTGGCCCGTTCTCGGGCTGCAACGTATTATGTTGCAGACTTTTTAGACGAGGAGTAAGGTTCGATAGGTCATTGCCTTGCAGCTCAGCTATGCCGTTGGAGTTGATGGACTCACTTTACCTTCCAAGCCTTCCGTTGTTATCGCATTAGATGGCCTTAAGCCATATTATTGTAATAAGTTCTCTTTTGAGACATTCGATGTAATAAGTGTGTGATTGCTACTCTGCTATAAATCCTTCGAGTACTGTGTGTGTCAGCATTACCGATCCAGGGATGACACGGAAGCACAGAGACTTGACCATCTCAGGTCGGGTCGCTACATATCAATCTCTATCGCTTTATTACTTGCTTTGTTTTTACTTTGCCTTTTACTTTTCACTTTGCATCTATCTATCAAAAATACCAAAAATATTATTTATCATCTCTATCAGATCTCACTCTCGTAAGTGACCATGAAGGGATTGACAACCCCTAATCGCGTTGGTTGCGAGTAGCTATCGTTTTGTGTAGGTACAAGGGACTTGTACATGGTCTCCTACTGGATTGATACCTTGGTTCTCAAAAACTAAGGGAAATACTTACGCTACTTTGCTGGATCATCCTCTCCTCTTCGGGGAAAACCAACGCAGTGCTCAAGAGGTAGCACTCCTATTCAAATATATGAATCCGCTTTCATATCAAATTATGATCTTTGTTAGTCTCTTACACCCACACAATCCTCTAACCTTTGTAGCTACCACTAACTTTCTCTCGTGCATGCACACGCCCTCCTTGCCCTCCCCCTCCCTCCGCATTCTATCAACCGGGCACATTCATTTTTTCTTTAGGTCATTCTCCCAGAGTCTCCACAACTCCTTTCAGACACACACCGATCGATAAACCTCTCCAGGCGATGCCTGCCTACAACATACACACACACCTTCAATCTCCTCCTTTATGTGTCCTTGCCTCGTCTCTCTCATACGGTCAGACACACGTGTAAACTCTCGCCCCTCTTTTCATCGATCTCACAACCGCACACTCCTCCCCCTATATAGCTAGTAGTTGGGCCTCTCGCACCACCTCCTAGCTCCATTCTCTCTGTCTATCCGTCTCGCTAGGCATTATTTGCCTCTAACAAATGGACGTACACCGACCGATCTCTCGCTATACATATAGCTAGCTAGGTCCTTATAACTCGTTTTTACCCACACGTTGATCGATCTACCTCACTAGTTGTGTCTCTCCCTTCCTCCGACAAACAACAATTGATCTAGCGATCTAGTTAGGTTTGCTTACCAAACACATGGTTCCCCTTCATCATCCATGGATGTGTCCCGACAGATCTATCACGCATAGGCACACACAGAAACACATCCCCACTCTTATTGATAACATTGCAGTTCCACCCTCAGTTTGTCTAGTAGGCCTCTCCCACCATCTCCGAGAAGCAACTCCATCACCCATCCAGCACTCTACCCCTCTCCCTCCCTCTCTCTCTCCTCTCTCTCTCTCTGTCCCATCATATTTCCCGTCCTTCAGTTATGTATGGATGTCGACCGATCTCCCTCAAGACATAGTTGGGTCTCTCCTTCTCAACACATATACGAGTCGTTCTACCTCTATAGTTAGGCCTCTGCCTGCCCCTCCCCCACCCCCTCCCCCCCCACACACACACCGATACATTGAGCGCTCTATTCATGTCTCCCTACCACACACAAACTTGACATGTGCCCTCTAACATTTTGGTAGGCCAGTCGCCCTATATCTTTGACTTGCACACACACACAATTTCGATGGCTCTCTTCATCGATCTC
>NC_057813.1:378551046-378557005 GCF_018294505.1 Triticum aestivum
GAAGAGAAGAGGTGCATGCACGGCGCACGTACTCCCGTCTCTTTCCCAACCACACCCGCGCGGGTACACGGTGGAGCTCATTTCTGTACAAAAAAGGCAGCCCACGTGGTAATTTGGCACGTGTACTGGTTGTCCACTTGGTGGAGGGAGGATCGTCTACCACGGGTGAACAAACAAATTGCGACTTGACGTGTTATGTTAAAAAAAGAGGCAAACCATGTGGGGCCTACCTTAGAGGCAAGGCTCTATACACTGGAGTACTTTTGATGTGTCCCGTCAACTCGCAGAACGAGGAGAAGCTTGCTTAGTACACCGTCTCCCCCGCCCACGGGCGCGGTGGCTCACAAGATGAGGTGAAGCTTGCTCCACCTTACGCCCGCTCCCTCGCCCATGCGCGCGGTGGCTCGTAGGACGAGGAGAAAAATTTACTACTCCCTCCGTTTACTCCTTGTCCCTACTACCTTGGTTATAGAGATTATATCATATTCTTTGGAATATATATACCCTTTAGTAGATTTCAATATGAACTACTAGTACATACTCCAAACACTAATGTATATAGACATATTTCAGAGTGTAGATTCACTCATTTAGCTCCGTATGTAGCACTCTCCTTCGCCCCTCGACCCTCGCCCACGTGGTGGACGTGCAGCAATTCATTCGGTCTCATATAGCCAGACCGATATATACTGTACTACCATTATTGCTCAACTTCCCGAAGAGGCGAAGAGCCAATCGCAAGGTTAATATTTTGGAGATGTCAAGCGCATGTTATAGGAGAACAAGTAGTAGGTGCCGCGTCATTTATAAATAAAGTTTTTTTTCAGAGGCACGTACGCAATATGATAGGTTCATATGGAGAGAAAAGGAAACCGCTCCACTATATACATAGTCAAGACGGGCCAGCCTACATGGTTGCTTGCTGGGGTTGCTCTCTTCACACTCTCTCACACAAAACGACTGTGGCCACATCTCTAACATCCCGATGGATCACGTCCGCTTGGGGAAGGGGTGGATGCTTAGTGTAGATGCGGTGGCCGTCGCGACGGCAAAAACCCACTGTCGGCACGTCCCGATCAGGGGTCCCTGCCGTTCTCTCTAACAAAGTCGGTGAGGTTGCCTTTGTCCCTTGCTCACTGTCATGATCTGGGCAGTTGCCGCCTCCCGCCGCCCTCCTCAAGGTTGAGCTACGTCCCTCAGGTACAACTCCCTTTACAGCCGGCTTGCACCACTGCTCCAGCTGCCCACATCACTCCCTGCGAATATTTCTCTACTTCTTTGCCCCGCACATACCTCTAATGGCTTCTACGTACTGTATTTGTGATGAGTTTATGTCTCATAAACTAGTCCCAGTAATCTTATTCTAATCACGCTTCTTCAATTTCTTTGCCACGGGGATGCTCATCTCGATTTTGGTGAAACTGCACAAAATGATCCGATGGTCAAAAGGTTGCAAACTTCATTTATTAGGAAGCTCGAACATTGCCAGCAAATTGAAGCCTGGTTAGGGTTCACGGTTCAAGGGCTAGGGACTGCATGGATTGTTTTCTCTTTAGCTGCCTCTGTTCCAAAATAAGTGTCAACCTTAGTAGTAGTTCAACTTTGTACTAAAGTTTGCACAAAGTTGAGACACTTATTTTGGAACGGAGGGAGTACATATTTGCTATGATCTGTCAATCATTGGGATGCAATAGCATGCATGTTAGTCTCCTTTGTATTTGATGAAATGTTGCAACGGGCAACCTTGGACGCAAGGTACATGTAACAGAAGCTGGAAGCTTCATAGCATTGTACAAATTTATCTCGCTGATAAATTACAGTACGTACTATACTAGTACTTCCTCCATTCCTAAATATAAGTCTTTGTAGAGATTTCACCATGAACCACATGCGGATGTATATAGATGCATTTTAAGTGTAGATTCATTCATTTTGTTCAGTATGTAGTTCACCTAGTGGAATCTCTACAAAGGCTTATCTACTAGTAATAGCTAGCCCCCACTACTAGGAATTCTCTATCCTCTCCTTGAGCCACATCATCAAAATTGATGTAGCCGTTAGATGAAGTAAATCAGTCCATAATAGCCGTCTGATCTAGACGTTGAGAGGCTCCGCACTAAGCCACATGCAAGCATGCAGAAATACCGTGGCACATGCATGTGAGTGGGTTTTAAATCACATCAACATGTCTGCATGCAAGCATGCACCGGTAGCATGCATGTAAGTGAGCTTTTAAGTCCCATTAACATGTCAAAAAGAAAAATATAATCCCATTATGCAGTAGGACTTGGTTGATCTTTTTTCCTTACGTGGGATGATCTAAATGATGATGGGAGTTTATTTAGTTTGGCTACCACATTTGTCATGCGGTCATAGAGTTTTTTTTAGTTCTGTGAAATCGATAATTTTGCACAGAGAGATATACCGTTGTTCCGTGGCAACGCGCGGGGACTCATCTAGTAATATTTAGGAATGGAGGGAGTACTATGTAAAGAGTTAGGTGTCGCACGGTGATAGTGTGAGGTGGGTCATGTAATCACTGAGCCTGCGTGTTTTCACTGCTCTTGCACTTCTCCGCTGTAAGAATGGAGAAAATCGTAATCTGATAGTAGTAGTACCTCCTTTCGCCGAAAGCGTGGGACATCCAGCAGTCCTACCACCTCAGTAATAAAGACCAATGAGCCGTCAAATCACATAGACCCAGCAGTAAGTTGGACGGACGAAGCAACCATCACTCTTGCGCCAGTGAGAGGTCGCGTTCGCTCTGCCCGGGCATGAATGCGGCGCTGACCATTTCGGGCGGGAAGCGCGCGCGAGCGATGGAGGGGCTTTGGGTGGGCCAGGCTGGTCAGGAGCGGGCGTGGCAGCTGTCCGCATGTCCCTACCAGACACGCCCGGAAACGAGAGGATGCACCGACTCTCGCGGCTAACACTACTAGGGAAAACCCTAGCAGTAGCGCTGGTTTTGTGCTCACTAGTAGCGTGGGTAGGCGCACTACTAATAAGGCGCTACAGCTATTGCTTAGCAGTAATGCGTGCCCGCACATGCTACTGCTAGGACAAATAGCTGCAGTGTTTGTTCAGTACCACGCTACTGCTAAGGTAACTACTTACAGCGTGTTTTCTGTCCATCGCTACTAGTATTTTTGTAGTGTATTTATGCGCCATCATACAAATATTGGTACAATACCAGTTATGAGGTTTACATCATTATGTCCATAACAGTGTGTCAAATGAATGTGGATTAGGTTCAAGTGGAGGCAATATGTGGTGCATGTCAAAAGTATACTACTAATCCAAACTTGATCTAGTTTGGACTAGTAGTACTTTCGATGTGCACCACATGTTGCCTCCACTTGAATCTAATCCGCCAGCACAAGCTATTTAATCATCATCATAGTCATTACCAACAATAGTATTTATTTAATCACCACTAACACTAGCTAATAATAATAATCATCATAGTCATTACCAGCAACACTAGCTATTTTATCATCATAGTAATAGTGTAGCACATCATCATCCTCAAACTCATTTCTAGCTAGCTAATCATTCCTGCTGCTCTCTCTTAGGTAAAATAACATAAAACATGTATAGCTCTTCTCCTTGATCAAGCTGGAGCATGCAGATGAACCTGTCTCCTAATCGTGGGTAGCGCATCTATTTGCTGTCCCCTAGTACTTCTCTGCGCTCCCCCATCACATATTTGGTCCAGTCTTGCACTATTAAGCATCCGTCGCTAATCTTGAATGCACTAAACTAATTTGTAGGATATCTTGGCCGTAAGCTGATAATACTCATGGTACCTTTAGTCTCGATCCCATAAGGGACAACATTCATCGGGAGTCCCTGTTGAAGAACATCATATGGTAACATACTTAGCAATGAAGTTTAGCTTCAAAAATAATGTATGGAAAAGATGCACTGATGACAAATAGTAAAAATCTTACCATCCTTCCTAAATAGATGTGACCATAGTTCATTACGAACACTATTGGTCGCACATTTTCGGTACTAACATTTCTAACTGCAGGAAGAAAATTTGTCTTGACAGTATCAAGATCCTCAAGCCATGAAACATAATGACTGAGCTCCTCGCAGTTGAGTTCAGCCCCAGGACAACATACGGTCCTGTCTACCAAGCGCTGGACATGTTTGCTTGCACCGAAATAAGCTGACAATACAAATTAGTTGTCAACTATTTTTGAATAAACAATATCAAAGACATAAATATGGTTGAGAAACTTACATAATGGTATAACTGGAGGCGTCTGCACATCGACCCAGATGTCGGTATTACCTTCAATATCATCTTCTGGACGAATATCAAAGGTGATAACCATATCAGGCTCAAATGCATATGTCTTGCATAGTGCTCGCCATGTTTTGCATCCAAAATAGGTGTAGTCGTCTGAATTGTATAATTTTGCATGGAAAATATAACCATGCTCGGTCTTCAAGTAAACTTTCTTTTCCTTCGTACTATGACTGAAACCTATCTTATCCAATACAAAAACTCTTGCATGGCAGGGGATACGCTAGTAGAACAGTAAAAATATATATAAGTTGAAGCAAATGAAGCAGATGTCATGCTTAATTACGAAAAAAGACTTGTCGTTGTGACTTACTGTATCCACTTCGAAGTTCTCGTCCAGCTTGATGCTGAAGCGCCTATCATCATCTAGGAAGATTCCGTCGCACAGGCCGCGCTTGTCTTCGCAGTATTTGCAAATACCAAAATCCTTTTCGTCGTCAGACATTTCCTATGTTCATAGTTAAAACATTAATTGAAAATCGATCAAGACAACTACCAAGATACTCAACACACAAATCCGGGGCACTCGATATTTCCTACATATTCTGGCACAAGTCATGCCAAAATTCACGGAAAAATCCGGCATGACCTTTGCTAAAATAGGACATATCGAGCGCCTGAAATTTGCCGGAACAGAAATGAATCAACACTCCGGCAAAACATAGGCCACTCGGAGGTGTAACCTGCAAACATGACCGTCCACTTGGATATTAAGCAACACAAGATATACATTTCAAAATATCTTATAGGACTCAAATTAGCATGCATTCAATAAGCAAAAGAAATCATCTCATGCGTCCGTACATCATCGAATATTATCACTAATACATCACAAATAGTGTCATACATATAACATCACTAATACAACTAAAACCCTAGCACATGACGGGTATCGGCGCGGGCGGTGGACACCCACAGAGAAGGAACCATCACGGGATCATAGCTCCAGTGAGATCCCCGGAGAACCTGCCAGGTATTGGAGAACGACCTGTGCTCCAACGCAAACAAGTAGCGACGGACGTGCGCGCCCTCATCACTGACACGGTGACGCACCACCTCCGTGGAGTCCTCGAGCCTCTGGATCTTCACTGGCCCACGCGACCGCCACCAAAGAAGGTTCGAGTCAATGACAGGCTGGCTCCTCACCAACTTGCGCCCCCTGGTAGGTAGCGCCTCCCAGTACCACCCCGGCGGAGCCCAGTCCCGGACATGGCCGATCTGGTCAAGCTGGTGTCGTCCTCCGCCAACTCGACAACGAGGATGCGGGATAGGCATCGTCCACATCGAGGCGGGAAAAATTGCTTTAACTAAAAAATAAAAAACAAGTTCTTACTAACTAGTTCTATTAATTCAACTAGTTCTTACTAAAAATAAACTTACTATAAATACAAATATTATAGTACCTAATTAGTACCTAGTTCTTACTAACTAATTAGTACCTAGGAACTACTGCCCTAATTACCATCTAATTTGATGAACCTATAGGGGTGGAAAGTGGTAGCGGATATTTCAATTATCCAACTATAAAGTGAAATAAGTGGTCAAATTTTACTCGTTTTATGATTCATCTTAGAAATTTGATTCGTTTTCACCCTTACATGAACCCTAACTCATTTGAGCCGCATCCGCATCCGATTTGTTTCC
>NC_057813.1:378557404-378575673 GCF_018294505.1 Triticum aestivum
GGCGGGGGCGGCGTTGAATCTGGGGCCAGGGCGGCATAGAGGGTGCGGAGAGCGCGGCGCGGCCGACGGGCGATGGCGGCGGCCGATGGGCGATGGCGGCGGCCGACGGGCGACGGCGGCGGCGAGAGTGGAGAGAGTTGGATTTGGGGGAAGTGGCCGCGTGAGGAAGGACGAACCCCGTGGTTAAGTCAGAAGTAGCAGTAGCGCGTTCCAGGAAAAGCGCTACTTCTATCTTAGCTACAGCGCGTTCTGTGATACACGCTACTGCTACTCCTTTCTCTTTTTTCCCCTTTTTCATTTAGTTTTCTTCACATTTTTTTCCTTTCACCTTATTCTATTTCTTTCATTTTCAATTACCTTTCCATTTTCTTTCCATTTAATTTTATAACCTTTAGCAGTAGCGAGTTTATATGAAAACGCGCTGCTACAAATAAAGTAGCGGTAGCGCGGTTCGTCATAGATCGCTACTACTATGTGTAGCCTATCGGCTAAGCCGTGGGAATTTTAGTAGTAACGTGTTTACAGCCAGACGCGCTACTGCTAGATCTTTATCTGCTGCGCGGTTTCCTCAGGCGCGCTACTGCTAATTAGCACCAGCGCGCTTTTTTGACCCACGCTACTGCTAAAGTTCTGTGTATAAGGTTATCCCTAGTAGTGTAAAATCGTACACTACACACCATCTCTCTGTAGGAGTAGGTCGATCTGTCGCACTCTCTAAGACACACATGTTGTTAAACACACACACGCACACACACGCACCTTGGTCCCGTTGCACCTTCTAACGTGACTTATCACACCTAGACGGAGGGAGTAGTAAGTATACGAGATACGGTGGCAAACTGACTTAAGTCGAATACAAGTGCCCAAAATTTGTGTGCATGTTATAATAAGGATTCACTTAAAATAGTACGTGAGCGAACAGAGGGATCAATTGGACAGTGTTCCCGAGCAGTAGCGAGATGTGTGAGGTAAGATACACCGCTGGCACTTTTAATTTTTCTTATTAATTTGTTTGTTTCACCCTCTGACTGGTGGGACCCAACATACTACGTGGAGAGAGGTAAGGTGACTAAGGCTGCATTATTTCTGCACCACTGTGGATAGTCTTACCACCAAAGCCACATGACACGATTATGATTGAAATCCCAATGACTCCCACACACACACAAAAAAACACGGCATGCTTGTCACACGAATGCAGGAATGTATAAAAGGTTATTTTCCTCTCGTTGAACATAACGGGAGGGTTGTGTAGCTGGTTAGCCTGTTCGCTCATCAAACTTGAGGTCTCGGGTTCGATAACTACACCTGAGCATAATTTTTGCCAGGAGGATTCTTTGACTAGTCAAAATGTTTTCTAGGGTTTGCATGCTTCACACTCTTTCTCCAGTATATATATACACGCTGAAGCCTCAGCGCTTGTAGTTGCTCTCTTCACACTCTCTCGCCCTCTCCTGCTGGAGCCTCAGCGCTTGTAGTTGCTCTCTTCACACTCTCTCGCCCTCTCCAGATCTAAACAAGACTTCAATGGCCTCTCTCTCCCCTCACAGCTGCTCAAAGAGCCGGCAGGATCCGTCCAACGGGAAGGGAAGGAGGCTTAACGCTGTCACCATCGGCGAGGAAGGGAATCCACTACCAGCGCAGGTGTTCACTTTCCACCCATCGGCGGCGTGGGAGGGCCTCCGACCCCTTCTTCTTCGCCGTCGTCCCGTCGCCCACCGAACCACGCCCCAAGAACCTTAAGGTATAATTTACTTACTTCACATGCATTGCTCTAGCTGCATGTATACCATGAATCTAGGACGTGGTTCAAAGAGGAAAGGAGTGTGTGAAAGTAGTGGGAAAAGTTGTACTCCCTCCGTCCCATAATATAAAAACGTTTTTGACACTAGTGTAGTGTTAAAAACGTTTTCATATTTTGAGACAGAGGGAGTATATAGCATGAATCTAGGATGTGGTTCAAAGAGGAAATGGAGGGGGGAAGTTGTATAGCATGAATCTAGGACGTGGTTCAAAGAGGAAAGGAATGTGGGAAAGTAGTGGGGAAAGTTGTATCGCATAAATCTAGGATGTGGTTCAAAGAGGAAAGGAAGGGGCGAAAGTACTAGTTCAAAAAGGAAAGGAAGGGACAAGGCTGTAGAGTTTGAGGAGGACTAGATTTGCTGCGCTCACATAGGGAAAGGTGTCTAAAGATAACAAAACTGGGACCAACACAAATATGCTCCTTGGTTGTTTGTTCTTTGTTGTGACAGATTGTGCATGAACATAGTACATCGATAGATGCACATGGTGCTGGTGCATCCACTGTCCCATGCAACTCATTAGCTGTTGTTAATCTAAGGCCCTATTTGGTTAAAACCTCCCTAGTCCCTACCTTCTTGGTTCCAGAGACTAAACATGGATTAGAGGTTATTAAATGACATGCTAAAAGACCATGTTGTTGGGGAACGTAGCAGAAATTCAAAATTTTCCTACGTGTCACCAAGATCTATCTATGGAGAAACCAGCAACGAGGGGAAGGAGAGTGCATCTACATACCCTTGTAGATCGCTAAGTGGAAGCGTTCAAGAGAACGAGGTTGAAGGAGTCGTACTTGCCGTGATCCAAATCACCGGAGATCCTAGTGCCGAACGGACGGCACCTCCGCGTTCAACACACGTACAGCCCGGTGACGTCTCCCACGCCTTGATCCAGCAAGGAGAGAGGGAGAGGTTGAGGAAGACTCCATCCAGCAGCAGCACAACGGCGTGGTGGTGGTGGAGGAGCGTGGCAATCCTGCAGGGCTTCGCCAAGCACCGCGGGAGAGGAGGAGTAAGACAGGTAGGGCTGCGCCAAGAGGGGGAGGTTCTCGTGTGTTGGGCAGCCCCCAGACCTCAAGTATTTATAGGGGAAGGGGAGGGGGCTGCGCCCCCTCTAGGGTTCCCTCCCCAGGGGTGGCGGCAGCCCCCAGATCCCATCTGGGTGGCGGCCAGAAGGGGAGAGGGGGGAGGCGCACCTAGGGTGGGCCTTAGGGCCCATCTGCCCTAGGGTTTGCCCCCCTTCCCCACTTACCTGCGCCTTGGGCCCTGTGGGGGGGCGCACCAGCCCACCTGGGGCTGGTCCCCTCCCACACTTGGCCCATGCAGCCCTTCGGGGTTGGTGGCCCCACTTGGTGGACCCCCGGGACCCTCCCGGTGGTCCCGGTACGTTACCGAAAAAACCCGAAACTTTTCCGGTGACCAAAACAGGACTTCCCATATGTAAATCTTTACCTCCAGACCATTCCAGAACTCCTCGTGACGTCCGGGATCTCATCCGGGACTCCGAACAACATTCGGTAACCACATACAAACTTCCTTTATAACCCTAGCGTCATCGAACCTTAAGTGTGTAGACCCTACGGGTTCGGGAATCATGCAGACATGACCGAGACATTCTCCGGTCAATAACCAACAGCGGGATCTGGATACCCATGTTAGCTCCCACATGTTCCATGATGATCTCATCGGATGAACCACGATGTCAAGGACTCAATCGATCCCGTATACAATTCCCTTTGTCTAGCGGTATTGTACTTGCCCGAGATTCGATCGTCGGTATCCCGATACCTTGTTCAATCTCGTTACCGGCAAGTCTCTTTACTCGTTCCGTAACACATCATCCCATGATCAACCCCTTGGTCACATTGTGCACATTATGATGATGTCCTACCGAGTGGGCCCAGAGATACCTCTCCGTTTACACGGAGTGACAAATCCCAGTCTCGATTCGTGCCAACCCAACAGACACTTTCGGAGATACCTGTAGTGCACCTTTATAGTCACCCAGTTACGTTGCGATGTTTGGTACACCCAAAGCATTCTTACGGTATCCGGGAGTTGCACAATCTCATGGTCTAAGGAAATGATACTTGACATTAGAAAAGCTTTAGCATACGAACTACGATCTTTGTGCTAGGCTTAGGATTGGGTCTTGTCCATCACATCATTCTCCTAATGATGTGATCCCATTATCAACGACATCCAATGTCCATGGTCAGGAAACTGTGACCATCTGTTGATCAACGAGCTAGTCAATTAGAGGCTTACTAGGGACATGGTGTTGTCTATGTACCCACACATGTATCTGAGTTTCCTATCAATACAATTATAGCATGGATAATAAATGATTATCATGAACAAGGAAATATAATAATAATAACCAATCTATTATTGCCTCTAGGGCATATTTCCAACAGTCTCCCACTTGCACTAGAGTCAATAATCTAGTTCACATTGCTATGTGATTAACATTGATAGGTCACATCGCCATGTGACCAACATCCAAAGAGTTTACTAGTGTCACTAAACTAGTTCACATCACCATGTGATTAAGACTCAATGAGTTCTGGGGTTTGATCATGTTTTCCTTGTGAGAGAAGTTTTAGTCAACGGGTCTACAGTATTCAGATCCGTATGTACTTTGCAATTCTCTATGTCATATTGTAAATGCTGCTTCCACGCTCCACTTGAAGCTATTCCAAATGGTTGCTCCACTATATGTATCCGGTTTGCTACTCAGAGTCATTCGGATAGGTGTTAAAGCTTGCATCGACGTAACCCTTTACGCCGAACTCTTTATCACCTCCATAATCGAGAAACATGTCCTTATTTACTCCAAGGACAATTTTTGACCGTTGTCCAATGATCCCCATTTCTGGATCATTCTTGTACCCCTTGACTGACTCATGGCAAGGCACACTACGGTGCGGTACACAGCATAGCATACTATAGACCCTACGTCTGAAGCATAGGGGGCGACCTTCGTCCTTTGTCTCTCTTCTGCCGTGGTTGAGCTTTAACTCTTAACTTCATACCTTACAACTCAGGCAAGAACTCCTTCTTTGACTGATCCATCTTGAACACCTTCAAGATCATGTCAAGGTATGTGCTCATTTGAAAGTACTATTAAGAATTTTTGATCTATCCTCATAGATCTTGATGCTCAATGTTCAAGTAGCTTAATCTAGGTCTTCCATTGAAAAACACTTTTCAAATAACCCTATATGCTTTCCCGAAATTCTACATCATTTCCGATCAACAATATGTCAACAACATATACTCATCAGAAATTCTATAATGCTCCCACTCACTTCTTTGGAAATACAAGTTTCTCATAAACTTTTGTATAAACACAAAATCTTTGATCATCTCATCAAAGCGTACATTCCAACTCCGAGATGCTTACTCCAGTCCTTAGAAGGATTGCTGGAGTTTTGCATATTTGTTAGCGTTCTTCAGGATTGTCAAAACCTTCTGGTTGTATCACATACAACCTTTCCTCAAGAAAACTTTCGAGGAAACAATGTTTTGACATTCTATCTGCAAGATTTCATAAATAATGCAGTAACTGCTAATCTATTTCCAACAGACTCTTAGCATCGCCACGAGTGAGAAAGCCTCACCATAGTCAACTCCTTGAACTTGTCGGAAAACATCTTAACAACAAGTCGAGCTTCCTTAATGGTCATTCTTACCATCATTGTATGTCTTCCTTTTAAAATCCATCTGTACCCAACGGCCTTACGACCATCAAGTATTTCTTCCAAAGTCATGGATCCTTTCTCGGATTTTATGGCCTCGAGCCATTCGTTAGAATCCGGGCCCACCATCGCTTCTCCATAGCTCGTAGGTTCATTGTTGTCTAGCAACATGACCTCCAAGACAGGATTACAGTACCACTCCGAAGCAGTACGCGTCCTTGTCGTCCTACGAGGTTCGGTAGTGACTTGATCTGAAGCATCATGATCATTATCATCAGCTTCCACTTCAATTGGTGTAGGTGCCACATGAACAACTTCTGTGCCCTGCTACACACTGGTTGAAGTGATGGTTCAATAACCTCATCAAGTCTCGACCATCCTCCCACTCAATTCTTTCGAGAGAAACTTTTCTCGAGAAAGGACCCGATTCAAGAAACGATCCCTATTGCTTTCGGATCGGAATTAGGAGGTATACCCAACTGTTTTGGGTGTCCTATGAAGATGCATTTTATCCGCTTTGGGTTCGAGATTATCAACTTGAAACTTTTTCACATAAGCGTCGTAGCCCCAAACTTTTAAGAAACGACAACTTAGGTTTCTCCAAACCACAGTTCAAACGGTGTCGTCTCAACGGAATTACATGGTGCCCTATTAAAGTGAGTGTGGTTGTCTCTAATGCCTAACCCATGAGCGACAGTGGTAATTCGATAAGAGACATCATGGTACGCACCATATCCAATAGGGTGCAACCATGATGTTCGGATACACCATCACACTATGGTGTTCCAGGCGGTATTAATTGTGAAACAATTTCCACAATGTCTTAATTGCGTGCCAAAACTCGTAACTCAGATACTCATCTCTATGATCATATCATAGACATTTTATCCTCTTGTCACGATGATCTTCAACTTCACTCTAAAATTACTTGAACCATTCAATAATTCAGACTTGTGTGTCATCAAGTAAATATACTCAGTATCTACTCAAATCATCCGTGAAGTAAGAACATAACGATATTCACTGCGTGCCTCAGCACTCATTGGACTGCACACATCAAAATGTGTTACTTCCAACAAGTTGCTATCTTGTTCCATCTTACTGAAACAAGGCTTTTTAGTCATCTTGCCCATGTGGTATGATTTGCATATCTCAAGTGATTCAAAATCAAGTGAGTCCAAACGATCCATCTGCATGGAGTTTCTTCATGCGTATACACCAATAGACATGGTTCGCATGTCTCAAACTTTTCAAAAACGAGTGAGTCCAAAGATCCATCAACATGGAGCTTCTTCATGTGTTTTATACCAATATGACTTACATGGCAGTGCCACAAGTAAGTGGTACTATCATTACTATCTTATATCTTTTGGCATGAAAATGTGTATCACTACGATCGAGATTCAATAAACCATTCCTTTTAGGTGCTAGACCATTGAAGGTATTATTCAAATAAACAGAGTAACCATTATTCTCCTTAAATGAATAACCGTATTGCGACAGACATAATCCAATCATGTATATGCTCAACGCAAACACCAAATAACAATTATTTAGGTTTAACACCAATCTCGATGGTAGAGGGAGCGTGCGATGCTTGATCACATCAACCTTGGAAACACTTCCAACACGTATCGTCAGCTCACCTTTAGCTAGTCTCCGTTTATTCCGTAGCTTTTATTTCGAGTTACTAACACTTAGCAACCGAACCGGTATCTAATACCCTGGTGCTACTAAGAGTACTAGTAAAGTACACATTAACATAAGTATATCCAATATTCTTCTATAGACCTTGCTAGCCTTCTTATCTACCAAGTATCTAGGGTAATTCTGCTCCAGTGGTTGTTCCCCTTATTACAGAAGCACTCAGTCTCGGGTTTGGGTTCAACCTTGGGTTTCTTCACTGGAGCAGCAACTGATTTGTCGTTTCATGAAGTGTCCCTTCTTGCCCTTGCCCTTCTTGAAACTAGTGGTTTCACCAACCATCAACAATTGATGCTCCTTCTTGATTTCTACTTTCACGGTGTCAAACATCGTGAATACCTCAAGGATCATCATATCTATCCCTGATATGTTATAGTTCATCATGAAGCTCTAGCAGCTTGGTGGCAATGACTTTGGAGAAACATCACTATCTCATCTGGAAGATCAACTCCCACTCGATTCAAGTGATTGTTGCACTTCAGACAATCTAAGCACAAGCTCAACGATTGAGCTTTTTTCCCTTAGTTTGCAGGCTAAGAAAATCGTCGGAGGTCTTATACCTCTTGACGTGGGCACGAGCCTGAAATCCCAATTTCAGCCCTCGAAACATCTCATATGTTCCGCGACGTTTCGAAAAACGTCTTTGGTGCGTCAACTCTAAACCATTTAACTGAACTATCACGTAGTTATGAAAACGTGTATGTCCGATGTTCGCAACATCCATAGACGACGTTTGGGGTTCAGCACACTGAGCGGTGCATTAAGGACATAAGCTTTCTTCTGTCCGCATAATCGCTACTGTCAACTTTCAACTATATTTTTCTCTAGGAACATATCTAAACAGTGGAACTAAAGCGCGAGCTTACGACATAATTTGCAAAGATCTTTTGACTATGTTCAGGATAATTAAGTTCATCTTATGAACTCCCACTCAGATAGACATCCCTCTAGTCATCTAAGTGATTACATGATCCGAGTCAACTAGGTCGTGTCCGATCATCACGTGAGACGGACTAGTCATCATCGGTGAACATCTTCATGTTGATCGTATCTACTATACGACTCATGCTCGACCTTTTGGTCTCTTGTGTTCCGAGGCCATGTCTGTACATGCTAGGCTCATCAAGTTAACCTAAGTGTTTCGCGTGTGTAAATCTGGCTTACACCCGTTGTATGTGAACGTAAGAATCTATCACACCCGATCATCACGTGGTGCTTCGAAACGACGAACTTTCGCAACGGTGCACAGTTAGGGGGAACACTTTCTTGAAATTTTAATGAGGGGTCATCTTATTTACTACCGTCGTTCTAAGCAAATAAGATGCATAAACATGATAAACACCACATGCAATCAAATAGTGACATGATATGGCCAATATCATTTTGCTCCTTTTGATCTCCATCTTCGGGGCTCCATGATCATCATCGTCACCGGCATGACACCATGATCTCCATCATCATGATCTCCATCATCGTGTCTCCATGAAGTTGTCTTGCCAACTTATTACTTCTACTGCTATGGCTACCAGTTAGCAATAAAGTAAAGTAATTACATGGCGTGGTTCAATGACACACATGTCATACAATAAATAAAGACAACTCCTATGGCTCCTGTTGGTTGTCATACTCATCGACATGCAAGTCGTGATTCCTATTACAAGAACATGAACAATCTCATACATCACATATCATTCATCACATTCTTCTTGGCCATATCACATCACATAGCATACCCTGCAAAAACAAGTTAGACGTCCTCTAATTGTTGTTTGCATGTTTTACGTGGCTGCTATGGGTTTCTAGCAAGAATGTTTCTTACCTACGCAAAACCACAACGTGATATGCCAATTGCTATTTACCCTTCATAAGGACCCTTTTCATCGAATCCGTTCCGACTAAAGTGGGAGAGACTGGCACCCGCTAGCCACCTTATGCACCAAGTGCATGTCAATCGGTGGAACCTGTCTCATGTAAGAGTACGTATAAGGTCGGTCCGAGCCGCTTCATCCCACAATACCGTCGATACAAGATTGGACTAGTAACGGTAAGCATATTGAACAAAATCAACGCCCACAACTACTTTGTGTTCTACTCATGCAAAGAATCTACGCAATAGACCTAGCTCTGATACCACTATTGGGGAACGTAGCAGAAATTCAAAATTTTCCTACGTGTCACCAAGATCTATCTATGGAGAAACCATCAACGAGGGGAAAGAGAGTGCATCTACATACCCTTGTAGATCTCTAAGCGGAAGCGTTCAAGAGAACGAGGTTGAAGGAGTCGTACTCGTCGTGATCCAAATCACCGGAGATCCTAGTGCCGAACGGATGGCACCTCCGCGTTCAACACACGTACAGCCCGGTGACGTCTCCCACGCCTTGATCCAGCAAGGAGAGAGGGAGAGGTTGAGGAAGACTCCATCCAGCAGCAGCACAACGGCGTGGTGGTGGTGGAGGAGCGTGGCAATCCTGCAGGGCTTCGCCAAGCACCGCGGGAGAGGAGGAGTAAGACAGGTAGGGCTGCGCCAAGAGGGAGAGGTTCTCGTGTGTTGGGCAGCCCCAGACCTCAAGTATTTATAGGGGAAGGGGAGGGGGCTGCGCCCCCTCTAGGGTTCCCTCCCCAGGGTGGCGGCAGCCCCCAGATCCCATCTGGGTGGCGGCCAGAAGGGGAGAGGGGGGAGGCGCACCTAGGGTGGGCCTTAGGGCCCATCTGCCCTAGGGTTTGCCCCCCTTCCCCACTTACCTGCGCCTTGGGCCCTGTGGGGGGGCGCACCAGCCCACCTGGTGCTGGTCCCCTCCCACACTTGGCCCATGCAGCCCTTCGGGGTTGGTGGCCCCACTTGGTGGACCCCCGGGACCCTCCCGGTGGTCCCGGTACGTTACCGAAAAAACCCGAAACTTTTCCGGTGACCAAAACAGGACTTCCCATATGTAAATCTTTACCTCCAGACCATTCCAGAACTCCTCGTGACGTCCGGGATCTCATCCGGGACTCCGAACAACATTCGGTAACCACATACAAACTTCCTTTATAACCCTAGCGTCATCGAACCTTAAGTGTGTAGACCCTACGGGTTCGGGAATCATGCAGACATGACCGAGACGTTCTCCGGTCAATAACCAACAGCGGGATCTGGATACCCATGTTAGCTCCCACATGTTCCACGATGATCTCATCGGATGAACCACAATGTCAAGGACTCAATCGATCCCGTATACAATTCCCTTTGTCTAGCGGTATTGTACTTGCCCGAGATTCGATCGTCGGTATCCCGATACCTTGTTCAATCTCGTTACCGGCAAGTCTCTTTACTCGTTCCGTAACACATCATCCCGTGATCAACCCCTTGGTCACATTGTGCACATTATGATGATGTCCTACCGAGTGGGCCCAGAGATACCTCTCCGTTTACATGGAGTGACAAATCCCAGTCTCGATTCGTGCCAACCCAACAGACACTTTCGGAGATACCTGTAGTGCACCTTTATAGCCACCCAGTTACGTTGCGACGTTTGGTACACCCAAAGCATTCTTACGATATCCGGGAGTTGCACAATCTCATGGTCTAAGGAAATGATACTTGACATTAGAAAAGCTTTAGCATACGAACTACGATCTTTGTGCTAGGCTTAGGATTGGGTCTTGTCCATCACATCATTCTCCTAATGATGTGATCCCATTATCAACGACATCCAATGTCCATGGTCAGGAAACTGTGACCATCTGTTGATCAACGAGCTAGTCAATTAGAGGCTTACTAGGGACATGGTGTTGTCTATGTACCCACACATGTATCTGAGTTTCCTATCAATACAATTATAGCATGGATAATAAACGATTATTATGAACAAGGAAATATAATAATAATAACCAATCTATTATTGCCTCTAGGGCATATTACCAACACATGTTACCCCTAGTAATGAACTAATAGAAACAAGGTGCGATGCGTGGCAGGGGCAACTATTGGAAAAAGTACCAAAAAGACTCCCTCGGGGTCTTTAGTCCCAAATGCCCACTTTTAGTCCCTAAAAGTCCCTCATGTTTGGTTTAGATGGGACTGACACGGAGTTTTTTTAGCCCCTACACCAAAATTTCCCTGTAAACAAACACCCTCTAATAATGCCGCTGGAAAATTGATGCAATGCCACAGTTAAAACCAAATTACATGTTTAATGAATTTTATTGTTAATATAACCTCTATGTTAATATTAATCAATGCCACCATTTGAGAAATGCTACTGTCTTGCTTTCTTTCCCATTTAGATAAGGTAGATGCTTCTTTTTGTTGGCTTCTGTGTCATCCACCATTATTGACCACTAATTGTTTCCTTTGCACCTCTGTGTAAACAGGGTTATCTACTTCACCTTGTTACCATTGTGACCTTTTGTTGCACTGCACAAGAGGAGATCTTACTTCCTATCCGTTAAGGCGAATTTGGTTCAGATCTTCTTCTTGTGAGTTGTTTGAATTCCGCATCATGAGAGGTCAGTACTAGCCTTCTTTCACATGATTCTGCAGTGCGCTTTCATATGTTGTGCTACTTGTATGATAATGTTGCTTGATTTTAGTGAACTGCACAATTGGAGACAAGACTTCCAATCTATATGTGCACCGTAATATCCCACTGAGGTAAGATAAGGATATTTCACAACAGCTGGCCTGTATTTTTCCACTTTCATCAGAAAATTAAGTTTAGTACTATACTTGTGCTCCCTAATTGACATGCCAAATCTTACATTGAAGGCGAAGCTTGTCTATTATTGAACCAAGTTATGAAGGGGAAGAACAAGTGGAAGAAAAACAAAAATCAACTCCCGGTGCTGTAATGAAGCACTGGAACTGTGATGGCACAAGTAATGATATAGTTTTGCATCTTAATTTATTGCTATGGCTGGAACGAGCAATTGTTTTGCCACTGATTTGACGCCATACGTAATTATCTCTACTTGTGCAAACAGGGATCTTCTTTGAAGATACCATATATTTTAGTGGAACTGCACAAGAAGATGTTGGAAACATTAAACTAATCGAGGAGTATATAGTAAGCATGGCCACCCCCGTAGATAGCAACAGATGGTTCCGGAGAAGTGCTTCATCTGTATGCTCTACACAATCAGCCTCCTCACAAAGGTTGGTACTCGCCCACTGATTTCATCCATATGATTGAGCTTTGTCATCTCTATTGGTGTTGTGCTACTGTTTAGATGCTGTCATGAAAAAGTGGTATTGTCCTTGAGAAGTGCTTCATCTGTGCTATTTTAAATATTTCCTTTCCTTTTTTTGAGCAAACAAGGATGCTAGCATTTAGTAGTCCTCTTGTCTTTGCACAAAAGGATCATCTTCCTTTGAAGAAGAATATGGAGTACGTGAAGTGACTAGTTCCGATTATGCGAGGATGAAGAAGCCCTGTCTATCTTCTCATCAGAAGGAGCAGTTGAAGGATGGTTACATTACTCCCCACAAGACCAAACTAACTTCAGCTCAGAAGGACTGACAAATATCCATTTTTTTGCTGTGATGCGTGAGTACAATGTTGTTCTAGGATTCTTTCTGGTGAGTTCCATTTTTCTAAAAGTGTGCTCTACATGGACCATGTATGTGCCTATTGAAACTGTCAAATCATAGTACAGTTTGCTTTATACTAATCACTTTTTTGTATTTGTGCAAACAGGGGTGCTCAGCTTGATTACAATGGGAACTGCACAAAATGTTCATGAATACATTGAATCATTCATTTCTAGCACAAGAAAGGAAGTGCCGATAAGTTCAAGGCATTGCAACATATAAGGGTGAAATCATACAAGCTACGCGCGAATTTGGTTGATTTTGGTGGAACTGCACAAAAAGAACAACTGGTTTATTTAGCACGAGGTGCCATGTCAATGTCCGAACTGATGGCAAACCCTACCCATTCCACAATCATAGGCATTTGATATTTTGGAATGGGACAACCTTGTCAAATTTTTCTCATTGATTTTAGCAAGACATGCGTTTGATATTTTCGAATGGGACGGCCTTTGCTGTCAGCAGCGTCGATCAATTTTTTCTTTATTCTTTAATTGTGAAGTAAATATTGCCTCTGACATGTGAGTCACTGAGATGCATAATCATCGATTGTTTTGAATGTTCTCTATGAATTGCCTGGCCTGTGTGTTTGATTGCAATGTACAGAAACGCTAAAAAGCTGCTCAAACTCTTTGTACTCCTTCTATTCCTTTTTACTTCGCATATTGTGAAAGTGCATACTTTTTTGTATAAGATTGGTCAAAGTAGAGATACTTTGACTGCAGACAAAACTTGTATGCAGACTAGAAAGGACCGGAGGGAGTACATGTGAAACTGCTGCAAACGAGGTGATCACCCTGGGAATAATGCTAGTACGTATTGTTTTGCATGTTCATCCAATGCCAGTGATACAGGAATTTGAACTAATCAAAATAAATTCATTAATACACGGTCGGATTTCATATAAACATGCCGGATTTCATTACATTTCATACATTCTTCAACTAAAAAGGGGTGCGCTGGAGGTATAATTAATTAACCGAAGCTACCCACCTGTGTCCCACTGAGCCGAACAGAAGCTTCAATGACTTAACTGCAGGTGCAGTTGCGTAACTGACATGTGGCCTATTGGGCCCACGTGTCAGACAGCCAACTGCACCAGCAGTTAAGTAGAAGCAGCGTTCTTCTCCAGCGCAGCTCTCCGACTCCACGTCGCCGTCAAGAAGCTAACCGGCCGGCAATGGTCAACCCTCCTAGCTTGGCTTCAACCGGACGGTAGCAGCGGTGGCCTTACTTGGACCCGAGCGGCGGTGACCTACCGTGTTCTACTCTTCCTCGTTTTCTGTGTGGCGCGGCCTCGTTGGCAGCGGGGCGGGGCCTCGGCGGAGCCGGCGATGTCCTCTGTCTTGTTGCCGGCGGGCGGCGCCTCAGTGGAGCGGTGGAAATCCTCGGCGATGTCCTATGCCTCGTTGTTGGCGGGGCGGGTCCTAGGCGGAGCCAGCGGTGTCCTCTGCCTTGTTGTTGGCGCCGCGAGGCCTCGGTGGAGCAGGGCCTCGTCGACGCCAGCAGAGCGGGGACTCGTCGAAGCCGGCATTGTCCTCTGCCTCGTCCTTGGTCTCGCCAAACAGCGCCTCGCCTGCTTCATGGCCCTCTTTGCTAGCCTCTTTGTAGGCAGCTGCAGCCTCCGCCACCCGCATGCGGTACCGCCAGCGCTCGAGGCGGCCCTTGCGGGTGGAGCAGTATGAGTCGAGCAGCGCCTCCTGCTCCGCCCGCTCCGCGGTGATCTGCTCCTCTGCCTGCAGGTGCTCTTGGAGGAGATGGTGGTTGTAGGCGGCGTCGGCCTGTGCCTCCCGGAACTGCTCCTCACGCATCTGCCTCACCCTGTCAATATATTGGGCACGGGCCTCGCCGATGGTCATGGTGCAATGCACCGACGAGGATGGCACGGAGGAGGGGGTTGGTGCCGGATCGTCAACTACCATGTTCTCCATTGGGACGTCGTCGTCCTCCGGCTGCCTGCCGGCCAGCCGGTCGGCAGCAATGGTTGCCATCTACTTGTGGTCCATCGTCCGCCCGTCCTGAAGAGCACTGGAGCGCGAGGAATCCATGGTGGGCAGTAGTGGTGTGGACAGGAGAAAGGGAACGGATGCGGATGACTGCGGCTATGGCCCGCGCAACAGTTTATATAGCAATCGTGGGCGGGCGGAGGGACGGACGTGTGGCACCGGAGTAGCCGCATCGGCAACCGCGTATCATTAATGTGGGCGGCAGACGGACGGACGGACGGCAGTTGTGTCATTTGAAGGCGGAGCAATCGCCTGCACCGGGAAGCGGGGCGGGCGGCGCTGACTATTTCGGGCGGAAAGCGCGCGCGGGCGAGGAGATGACTTTACTTGGAGAGGATGACAATAGGGACCCACCAGGTCCATAGCCTCACGTACGCAAGTGCCTCCTTA
Organism: Triticum aestivum; assembly: GCF_018294505.1. Classification (NCBI taxonomy): domain Eukaryota; kingdom Viridiplantae; phylum Streptophyta; class Magnoliopsida; order Poales; family Poaceae; genus Triticum; species Triticum aestivum. The sequence goes on from NC_057813.1 coordinate 378,572,577, forward strand.
TTTTGCTTCCTCTTGGTTTCCTGACATCACGGTCCCACACCATTGTCAACCTCCTGGAGTAGTCAATAAACGAGAGAATTGCACAAGAAGCGGCCGACAGCTGGGACCAAGCAGCTCGAGTAGTATTTGTGTTTTTGAGGTGTGAGCACTGCAGAGTTTTTTGATGTTTAGCCCAGATATTAATTTTTCTCCTTTAAACAACAACGAAAACATCGCTGCAGGTATTAACTGGGCGAGCTATGGTCCGTCTAGCCCAGGCCAGATACCCAGCCCAAATATTAATTTTTTTCAAGCTGAAAATGGCTAGCCCAGCTATACTTTTTTTAGGAATACCCAGGCAAGGTCAAGTTGTTATTCTTCGCCCCGCTGGGCTGCAAATCTTTCCTAGGAGGGATGCATTAGGCTTAACAAGAAAATGGGCTTTAAGAAATAATAAATGGGATGTAACTATAAAAACTGGGCAGTAACTAGAAAAAATGCACCAAACACGTGATTACTTTATAAATTATTATTTTTGGATATTGAAAATTTTAATTTCATTAATTGTTGCGAGCGCAATGTTTCGTTGGATTTTTACGTAATATAAATTTATATTGAAATTGTATTTAATCTGACTAGAAATTTCGAGATAAAAATATTTCAGACCCCATCAAAATGTGGGAAATTTTATTGAGTTCTGTTTTGAACGGTTGGTTGAAATGGGTTGTACTTTTAACAAACTATAAATGGGTTGTAGTAAATTCCATTAGAATTCAAAAATGGGCTACACATTCTTACAAATCTCAAATGGGCTATAATTTCTCTGCCACACACTTCTGGCCTTACTAAGTTGACGCGTCCCCTAAAAAAACAGAGTTGATGCGTGTGCAAGGCTTTGTCAACTTATAGTCAACACACGGTTCTAGCAGCAGTGGCCGTTGGGTGTCCATCTAACGGATGTCGTGCTTCTTCTTCAATCTCGGATATTCTAGCTTCACCCGCCCAAAAAATGATTCCTCCCCCTGACATCTGGGGTGCACCATTTCGGAAGCTGACCTGTGGGCCTACTAAGTTGACGTACCAAGGGCTTTGTCAACTTAGTCAATATAAACGATTCTAGCTGCAGTGACCATACGATGTCCATCCAACGGCCATCGTGCTTCTTCATCCTCTGGTCTTCTTGCTCCAGCCGCCCAAAGCAGCGCCGGTCGTGCCGCCTGCTCCTGCCTCCCGTGGCCGGTTGTGCTGCCGCAGAGGCCTCACCGCCCCCTACTACTCCCACCGCTGGCCAGACCATCCCTCCACTCACCCACACCCCCTGTTATTCTGCGGCGACGGCTGCGCAGCCGAACCAGTGAACCCTCGTACTCCTCTCCGCGTGTGCATCCACTGCCGCGTCTTCCCCGGCTCCGTGTTGTCCCCTTCCTAGGCCTCGTCGTCGTCCACCGTCGTGGTGCTCTCGGCGCGGCGTGGTCAACATGGTCAAGGAACGACTTCCATCGGACGTGGACTGTACATGGAGAGGCTGATAGCTGGGTCCACGGCAACCGCAAGGAAGTGCCTCCTTATTACTCGCAAAATAATTATTGCTCCACTTGACAGCGGGACCCATCGGACAGGCCACCGTATTTCATGAAAAAAATGATTCGCCCCCTAACTGCTGGGACCCACGAGCTACACCTTCGCACGCAAGGAAGTGCGTCCGAAAAAAAACGATTCGCCCCCTGACTGCTGGGGCCCACCAGCTACATCTTCGCACGCAAGGAAGTGCGTCCGGAAAAAAAATGATTCACCCCCCGACTGCTGGGACCCACCAGCTACACCTTCGCACGCAAGGAAGTGCGTCCGGGCAAAAAAACGATTCGCCCCCCTGACTGCTGGGACCCAGCAGCTGCACCTTCGCACGCAAGGAAGTGCGTCCAGGCAAAAAAAATGATTCGCCCCACTGACTGCTGGGACCCACCAGCTACATCTTCGCACGCAAGGAAGTGCCTGACAGTCGGGACCCACCTGGTCGAAGCGTACGTAGCATTGTCATTTTGGTCGCGAACGTGTACGTACATACTGGTCGTTGTAGAGGCGCACACGTGTCGTAGTAGAGGCGCGCACGTAGCATGTACACGTACGTACAGCGGCGAGGGTGCAAGAAAGAAAATATGGCCACGTACGTGCATACGGGCAGGGTCTAGAACGCCTACTCGCGCATACGTACGGCCAGGGCTCGTGTACATGGCTGGTTCGGAATGGAGAAACTACGCCGTCGTCGTGTTCATGGGGAGGCAACGGAATGCGTCGTGTTCATGGGGAGGCAACGGAATGCGTCGTGTTCATGGGGAGGCAACGGAATGCGTCGTGTTCATCGGGAGGCAACGGAACGCGTGGGAGCCAACCGGCTGGGTCGGAACGGAATGCATCGTCGTGTTCATCAGGAGGGCTTGGACGGAACAGGCGATGGAAACAAGGCCTGGCGTACCGCACAACGGAGGAAACGGCCTTGTGTTCGACCGACCACGTTCGAAATAGGATCTTGTTGATTGGGAGGGGCCTAGCGTACCGTAAAACGGAGGAAACGGACCTCCTGCGGTCGAAACGGGGGTCCTGTTGATCGGGAGGGGTGTGGTGTACCGCAAAACGGACGAAACGGACCTCCTATGGTCGAAACGGGGGTCCTGTTGATCGGGAGGGGTGTGGCGTACCGCAAAACGGACGAAACTGACTTGTGTTGGAGCGCTACGGTCAAAACAGGGGTCCTGTTCATCGGGAGGGGTGTGGCGTACCGCAAAACGAGACTCCACGAGATACTTTTCATCTCCACCGTCGACCTCCTCCAGTCTCCACGGGCTCCCGTCGACCTCCTGCAGCCTCCACGGGCTCCTGTTCATCTAGCCTCCACCGCGCGCTACTCTACCGGCTACTATTCAACCACCCCTCCATGGGCACCCCTCCACCGTCTACTGTTCATCCAGCCCTCCACACCACGGGGTCCTGTTCAACCACCCCTCCACCGTCTACTGTTCATCCAACCCTTCACACCACGGGGTCCTTTTCAACCACCCCTCCACGGGCACCCCTCCACCGTCTATTGTTCATCCAGCCCTTCACCACACCACGGGGTCCT
>NC_057813.1:378576008-378618002 GCF_018294505.1 Triticum aestivum
GCAGTAGCGAAGGAATCGCTCGATCGGGTTCAGTTAACAGCCATCGATCGATCGCTCAGGTTCAGTAACGCGTAGCCCGCAGTGCAATCGCTCGGGGCCCAATGCCTCGCTCGGGTTCAGTTAGAGCCAACGCCTCACACACACGTGCGTCCGTGTACGAGAGAAACGCGCATCGCTCGGCTCCCGACCTCCCACCGTAACCGGGAACTCCCCGAAATTTTCCTCCCCCTCGCTTCTACCATGGTTTTTTCTGTCATGGACGGCCCAAAGAATTTCATGCAGCTGCGCCTCCGGCCCGCCCAGGACGAAAAGCCCATTTTCTGTCATGATTTTTTGTCATAGAAGTAGGAGCCCACCACATCTATGATGATACCGGGTTTTGTCACAATTATCGTCATAGAAGTGTCATATGTATGACAGAAAAAAAAATTGTTCAGCCCAAAATGTCACGGATGTGTCTTTTTTTGTAGTGAGATGAATTGCATAAATCATGTAAAGGAAGCATGGCAGTATTATCACATGAAAAACAAAAGCCAATGACCATCATCTCGTCATCTATGCCATAAGTGCAAATAGGGTTTATTTTAACGGGGCATGCATAGTTACTATGTTGAGATTGAAATGATGCAACATGGGAGATCTCACTCATAGCATAGGACAAGTTCAAAGAGTTGTCAAACATGATGTGACCAAAAGAATTTTCACATGATATCCTATGGAGCATAGCATCACAACTAGGCAACTCAACATGCTCATCATCATATTCATCATAAATAGGTAAGTCATGACATGAGGAAGTCGCACTAGCATGAAGCATGGGAATAGGTGGATCAACATCATGCAAGCAATCAATGGTAAGAGAGTCCACTAGTGGGACAAGAGAAGCACCATCACCTATGTTACCTTTGGAGCGTCGCTCATGTGTTGTAGGTGAGGTGTTGAAGATCCACTCGTTGTCATCTTCGTCTTGATGGAACCATGTGGGGGTGCATCATCGTCCACCATGGCCATCGTCGTCTCCATTGGAGGGATGGACTCATCGAGGATAGACTCGTCGTCATGTAGGAGACCTAGCACCAAAGAAGAAAACTCACTAGGAGTAGAGGTTAAGTCGTTAGAAATCATAGTGGCCTCACGTGCCGTGTCAACTACCTCACTCACTAAGTGTTGTGGCTCACTCACTCCCTCAAGGATGCTCTCACTCATATGGTTGGTGGAGTCACTCAAATGGCGCTCAACCTCACATAGGATGTGTGGCATGCTCTCATGTGTGGGGCTAGTGGTGGTCACACTCATCCTCTCATAGGAAATGCTCTTAATGTCATATATGGTGGAGTCACTCATCTCACTCATGGGGTGGTGGCTCTCCTCACATGACAAATGGGGCATCTCGACATATGTGGGTGTCGGAGAGATGTAGGTGCAAATGTCTCCATGTGTGGTAGCATAGCTTGACTCGGAGTATGAGTCCAATATGGGCACCGTCTTCATGTTGTTGAAGAGGTTCGCGCTCGTCGCCGTAGTCGAAGGGGATGGCCATTGCTCGACCGTCTTGACACCGTCTTGGTGTGGGAGGCCCATATGATGTGGCACCTCGTAGCTCGTCTCCATGACCGAAGGGAATTTCCCATGCTCGGCCATCTTCCTTGAGGGGATTCCGAAGATGGAAGTGTCGCCCTCACTTGTAGGTGGTCGCCTTGGACTTGATGAAGTCGTTGTAGGCGTACTCGTGGGAAGTAGGCGAAGATGCCGTACGTCCAAAGGCGAAGATGCCTTGATAGCACTTGGCGAAGATGCCAAGGTGGTTGTATCCATAGCTCCGTCTTGGTGGTGCTCGTCTCGCGGTCTTCTCTTTTGCTCATGAAGCTTCGACTTGGTGTGAAGTAGGGCTTGTTGGGACTTGTGGAGCATCTTCATGATGATGATGTCGTTGTCATGCTTGAGCTCGTAGTAGATGTCGTTTGTCATCGTCGTGCACATGTTGTTTGGAGGTGACTTGCCCTTCATGATGATGTTGAACACGATTGTGATGGTGGTCATCACGGAGATGTGGATGTGGATGAATTGCGCTTGCATCATTTTCGCGCTCCAAAGACTTGTGGCTTGAATGTCGCCGCCTTGAAGATGACGAAGGGGAAGAAGACTTGATCAAGGCTCTAATCTCCTCCATCCTTGCATCTTGCTCCTCTTTATGTGCGGAAAGCTTCTTGTCGATGTAGTCCATTTTCCTTGCTTCGGAGTGACGAATGTCGATGGAGATGTTCTCGATGCGCTCTCGCAATCTTGATTGTGCGCCTTGCATTTGTCGTTGTAGATCAAAGATGGACGCTTTGGTGTTGTAGTTATTCACGCTGTCGTGGTTGTCGAGGACCGGAGAGGAAATGCCTTGCTTATCAATCACAAGACTCGAGCAAATATGAGTGGGAGAAAGATAAGAACTAGACCAGATGTACCTTGACCGATGTTGAAGATGGATCAATGATCACTCAAATGTGTAACAAGGAAATAGCACAATTGGTACCAATTCTTGTCGGTTCTCACACCTACACAATTAAGGCTTATGGTGGAGCTCGGTGAGGATAGTGTCACAAAAATTTGATTCAAAATGTTAGCAAGAGTCAATAATGTTGAAAGAGATTCACAAATTCGCAAGCGAAAAAAGTAGACCAAAATCAATATGTGGCACGCGGAAACACACACACGGATAGATAAATGGGGTCATGCAACCAAGGAATGAGCACAAAATGTGGAATCCACGGAAAACGCTCGTGTTGCACAACTCAAGAGAGACACTAGCATGATTGCTCAAATGGCGGATACGATACTTGTGCACAACCTATAAGATGCAAAATGGCTAAACTTTTGATCCCAAGTATGCTATGTATGTATGGTTCCAGATGTTTCTCTCAAGGTGATCCAAGATGATTGGATATGATAATCTTATGTGCAATGTGGTATGATGCTAGGCCACTTGCTTACAAGATCTTTGCTCTCTCTCTTTTGCTTAAAAGCTTTATTTCTTTTTTTTGTATGGCCACTTTTGCACAATGCACAAACCAAGATAGCAATTGTGTATATGCGGGAACAAACTTGTGACACGAGATATGATACCAATATATGCACCACGATGATATGGTATGTATGCTATGGGAAGTATGATCACTAATGTGCACAATTCACGTTGCCGGCAATACTCAAATGGCTAGTCTCGATAGGCAAGTGACACAAAATGGGCTAGGGGTTATCAATGCAATTGCAAGGGGAATATACAATGGTGTCGTCGAGGTTACCGTCCATGGCGATGATGAGAGGCGGTGTTGTCGATGTCGGCCCATTCCTAGTTAGCCGAAACACCCTGGGAAATGGAAACCACAAACTCAAAATCTCCAAAGGCAAATGTCAAATGGTGGTAGCGAAAAGCGGTGGTAGTTTGCACTTGGCAATGCGGAAGTGGAATGATGGGCTATACACGTGTCGGAGTTGAAGTTGTCGTCCCTAAGTAGCCGAAACACCTTAGGAGACACAAGCCACAACTCAAACAAGCTCAAACAAAATTGGGTTAATTTGGGGTTGGCGAAATGTATCGTGGGCAAGGTTATGTGGAAATGGTGGTGGTGGTTGACGAAGAAGAAACCGTCCCTAAGTAGCCAAAGCACCTTAGGAAACTACCCAATTTCAAAAATCCCTACCAAAAATAGCCTTTAGGATACAAAGGTTCCTGAGTCATTTTACCCCCTCTAGTAATAACTCTAACAACATTATCGTTTTTCTTATCATTTAATTCATTGAGCAAATCATTTTGAGCTTTAAGCACTTGTTCTACTTGAGTGGTAACCATAGAAGCATGTTTACTAATGAGTTTAAGTTCACCCTTAACTCTAGACATATAATCACTCAAGTGTCCAATCATATAAACATTACTTTTCAATTGTCTACCAACATAAGCATTGAAATTTTCTTCTTTAGCCATAAAGTCATCAAACTCATCCAAGCACTGGCTGGCAAACTTAGTAGACGGGATTTCAACTTTATCATATCTATAGAGAGAATTAACCTTTACTACCTATGTCGGGTTATTAAGACCATGTATTTCTTCAATAGGTGGTATATTAAGGCCATGTATTTCTTCAACAGGAGGTAAATTCTTAACATCTTTAGCTTTAATACCCTTTTCTTTCATAGATTTCTTTGCCTCTTGCATATCTTCTGGACTGAGAAATAGAACACCTCTTTTCTTCAGAGTTGGCTTAGGAGTTGATTTAGGTAGTGTCCAATTATTTTCATTAGTCAACATATTATTCAATAGCAATTCAGCTTGATCAACAGTTCTTTCCCTGAAAACACAACCAGCACAACTATCCAGGTGGTCTCTGGAAGCATCGGTTAGTCCATTATAAAAGATATCAAGTATTTCATTTTTCTTGAGAGGATGATCAGGCAAAGCATTAAGTAATTGGAGAAGCCCCCCCCCCCAAGCTTGTGGGAGACTCTCTTCTTCAATTTGCACAAAATTATATATTTCTCTTAAAACAGCTTGTTTCTTATGAGCAGGGAAATATTTAGCACAGAAGTAATAAATCATATCCAGGGGACTACGCACACAACGAGGATCAAGAGAATTAAACCATGTTTTAGCATCCCCCTTTAATGAGAACAGAAATAATTTAAGGATATAGTAGTAATGAGTTTTCTCATCATTAGTGAATAGGGTGGCTATATCATTTAGTTTAGTAAGATGTGCTACAATAGTTTCAGATTCATAGCCATAAAAAGGATCAGATTCAACCAAAGCAATTATCTCAGGATCGACAGAGAAATCATAATCCTTATCAGTAACACAGTTAGGTGAAGTAGCAAAAGCACGGTCATATTTCATTCTAGCATTCATAGACTTTTCTTTCAGCTTAGCTAATAATTTCTTAGATTAGATCTATCATTGCAAGAAAGAAAATCTCTAGCAGTTTCTTCATCCATAACATAACCCTCAGGCACAACAGGCAATTCATATCTAGGGGGAGAACCTTCATCATCACTTTCATCAATTTTATCAGTTTCAATAATTTCATTCTCTCTAGCCCTAGCAAGTTGTTCATCGAGAAATTCACCTAATGGCACAGTAGTATCAAGAATAGAAGTAGTTTCATCATAAGTATCATGCATAGCAGAAGTGGCATCATCAATAACATGCGACATATTAGAATTAACAGCAGAAGCAGGTTTAGGTGTCGCAAGCTTACTCAAAACAGAAGGAGAATCAAGTGCAGAGCTAGATGGCAGTTCCTTACCTCCCCTCGTAGTTGAGGGAAAAATCTTAGTTCTTTCGTGCTTCAAGTTCCTCATAGTGATCAACAGATATAAATCCCAAGTGACTCAAAGAATAGAGTTATGCTCCCCGGCAACGGCGCCAGAAAATAGTCTTGATAACCCACAAGTATAGGGGACCGCAACAGTTTTCGAGGGTAGAGTATTCAACCCAAATTTATTGATTCGACACAAGGGGAGCCAAAGAATATTCTCAAGTATTAGCAGTTGAGTTGTCAATTCAACCACACCTGGATAACTTAGTATCTGCAGCAAAGTATTTAGTAGCAAAGTAGTATGGAAGTAATGGTAAAAGTGGCAAAAGTAGCAGTAGCAGTTTTGTAGTAATTTTAACAATGGCAACGGTAAAGTAACTAAGAAAAGAGCAATATTTGAAAAGCTCGTAGGCATTGGATCAGTGATGGATAATTATGTCGGATGCGATTCCTCATGTAATAGTTATAACATAGGGTGACACAGAACTAGCTCCAGTTCATCAATGTAATGTAGGCATGTATTCCGAATATAGTCATACGTGCTTATGTAAAAGAACTTGCATGACATCTTTTGTCCTACCCTCCCGTGGCAGCGGGGTCCTATTGGAAACTAAGGGATATTAAGGCCTCCTTTTAATAGAGTACCGGACCAAAGCATTAACAATTAGTGAATACATGAACTCCTCAAACTATGGTCATCACCGGTAAGTATCCCGATTATTGTCACTTCGGGGTTAACGGATCATAACACATAATAGGTGACTATAGACTTGCAAGATAGGATCAAGAACTCACATATATTCATGAAAACATAATAGGTTCAGATATGAAATCATGGCACTCGGGCCCTAGTGACAAGCATTAAGCATAGCAAAGTCATAGCAACATTAATCTCAGAACATAGTGGATACTAGGGATCAAACCCTAACACAACTAACTCGATTACATGGTAAATTTCATCCAACCCATCACCATACAGCAAGCCTACGATGGAATTACTCACGCACGGTGGTGAGCATCATGAAATTGGTGATGGAAGATGGTTGATGATGACGACGGCGACGGATCCCCCTCTCCGGAGCCCCGAACGGACTCCAGATCAACCCTCCCAAGAGATATTAGGGCTTGGCGGCGGCTCCGTATCGTAAAACGCGATGAATCCTTATCTTTAATTTTTTTTCTCCCCGAACGTGAATATATGGAGTTGGGGTTGACGTCGGTGGAGCATCAGGGGGCCCACGAGGCGGGGGCGCGCCCTACGAGGGGCGCCCCTACCCCTGACGTTGTGGACAGGGTGTGGGCCCCCTGACGTTGATTCTTTCTCCAATATTTTTTTATTAATTCCAAAAAGTTGCTCCGTGGATTTTTTTAGGTCATTCCGAGAACTTTTATTTCTGCACAAAAATAACACCATGGCAGTTCTGCTGAAAACAACGTCAGTCCGGGTCAGTTCCATTCAAATCATGCAAGTTAGAGTCCAAAACAAGGGTGAAAGTGTTTGGAAAAGTAGATACGACGGAGACGTATCAATAACTCATGAGTGATGCCCAATGTATCAAGATAAGTGTCGAGGCATGTGTACTTGAACTCTGTGCTGTTGTCACTTATGATGTGCTTGATCTTGATGCCATAGTTTGTCATGGCACGGTTAGCGAATCGTATGAAGACATCCTGCACTTCATTCTTGTAAAGGATTATATGCACCCATGTGTATCTTGAATAATCATCAACAATGACGAAGCCATAGAGGCAAGCAGTGGTAGTAAAAGTATTATAGTGAGTAGGGCCAAATAAGTCCATGTAAAGCAGCTCGAAGGGTTGAGATGGCGTCATGATTGTCTTCGAGGGATGCTTGGCCCTTGTCATATTTTCAGCTTCGCAGGCACCACACAGATGGTCCTTCTTGAACTTGACGCCCTCGATGCCTACGACGTGTTTCTTCTTCGCGAGAGTGTACAAGTTCCTCATGCTAGCATGCCCTAGCCTTTGATGCCAGAGCCAGCACTCTGAAGATTTTGCTAGAAGATATACGGCCAACTATGGTCCTTCTAAGAAATCTACCATGTACAAATCGTCCTTTCGATATCCTTCAAAGACTAGATATTTATCAGATTCCATTAGCACAAGGCAACGGTATTTTCCAAATATCACAATCATGTTCAAGTCACAAAGCATTGAGACAGACATTAAGTTGAAACCAAGGGATTCAACAAGCATCACTTTATCCATGTGCTGATCCTTTGAGGTTGCAACTCTACCTAGACCCAATACCTTGCTTTTAACAGTGTCAACAAATGTGATGTGACTCTTGTCAGATAGACGTAAGGTTGAGTCCATGAGAAGACTTCGATCACCAGTCATGTGGTTAGTGCATCCGCTGTCCACAATCCATTCTGAATCCTTTGGTGTCATATCCTACAGTGCAATTAGGGGGATAGGCTTCACCAAGGGTATTGTGAAGCATAAAAATTTGATGAACAAGTGGATTATGAAAGTTCAGATCCTGGTTAGGGTAGATAGGATGACTGTCAAGGAAATCAGGAGCAAAATACATAGTAAGACCATCTGGGCATTTTATCTTGCGCCCCACAAGATGTTTTAGGTCCCCAGCATAAGCATCAGACGCCTTTGATTTCCGGCTGGAGACCCTTCCCTGCAAAAAGAAAGTTAAGTTTTCTTAACCACCCACATTTTTAGGGGTCTTGGAAGCAATGAGTCTAAGTGCAGCATCTGAGAACTTCGGCTTTGGAGCCCTAGCAAATAGCCTTGCAAGAGGTGAGTAATACTCATAAGAATAAGAAGAGAAGTTCTTGGTCTTATGAACATACCGGTTTTAAGAAACACGCTCATATTCACAAGTCTGGGTATGATTTCCCTGCAAAACATAGGCGTTAGGGTGACTCTGGTGAGTCCTCTGTCTGTATGAAGCCTTTGGTCTAGGGTTTGTCTTCTTCCCTGGTAGTGTCATGATGACATTCACCTAAAGATTCTCAGGACAACTCTTGGGCACCTAGATCCTCTTCAAAGGTGGTCCATTCCTACAGTTAGTACCAATATACCTAGAAAACACTTCACCATTCTGATTCTTAAACAGTTTATAGTTTGCATCAAAGGATTCATCAATGATAATTGGGTTAGCACAAGTGAAGCCAGATAAGGTGGATGGATCCACTGAAAGGTCCCTTTGCAGCAACCCATGTGGTTTTGGGGTACTGCTCAGGCTTCCAGTAAGAACCATCAACATTCATTTTCCTCTCGAACCCAACACCCTCTTTCCTAGGGTTTCTGTTCAGAATCTGCTTTTTGAGGACATCGCTTAGTGTCTGATGCCCTTTGAGACTTTTGTACATTCCTGTCTCAAGCAATGTCTTCAACCTGGCATTCTCATCAGCAATAGTAGTGGTATCCTCAGTAGAGGGGTTAGTTACCACATTAGCAGTTGAAGATATTGCAACAGTAGCAGTGGTAGAACATTCAGCAATAGAGGTAGCGTTATCACGCTCAAGGCATTTTAGACATGGTGGTTCAAATCCTTCCTGAGTGGGACTGATCTGTTGAGCGCGAAGTGACTCGTTCTCCTTTTGAAGATCTTCATGAGCCGCTCTCAATTTCTCAAGTTCTTGCTTCCTTTGAAGATAATCATAGGAAAGCTTTTCATGAGTTGTTGAGAGAGTTTCATGACGACTTTCAAGTTCCTCGTCCTTAACATGAAGATTTTTGATGTCTTCAATTAAGGACTGAGATCGGGTCATTTCCGCGTCCAACAGGTCATCGCTTTTGTCTAGCAATTTTTGAATATGTTCCATAGCTTTTTGTTGTTCGGTTGCAATTTTAGCAAGTGTTTTGCAGCTAGGTTTGGATTAACAATCAGAGTCATCTTCACTTGATGTTTGAAAGTAGGCATCGCGTGAGTTTACCTTGGCATCGCGTGCCATGAAGCAGTAGGTGGGAGCAAAGTCGTCCTTGTTATTAGCATCAGCGTTGGTGACGAAGCCATTGTCTTCAATGTTGAAGATGGACTTGGCAACGTAGGCTGTAGCTAGAGCCAGACTTGCAACGCCAGAGTCGGACTCCTCCTTAGACTCCACCTCTGCCTCCTCAGAAGCAGACTCCTCCTCTGAATCCATCTCCTTGCCAACAAAAGCACGAGCCTTGCCAGATGAGCTCTTCTTTATGATGAAGACTTGGAAGAAGACTTTGAGGATTTCTTCTTCTTCTTGTCATCAGACTCATATTCCTTGCTCTTCTTTTTCTTCTTGGTCTCATTGTCCCACTGTGGACACTCAAAGATGTAGTGACCAGGTTTCTTGCACTTGTGGCATGTTCTCTTCTTGTGGTCATGAGTAGAAGCTTCATCATTTCTCGAGTTGGATCTTGAAGACTTTCTGAAGCCTTTCTTCTTAGTGAATTTTCAGAACTTCTTCACAAGCATAGCAAGCTCCTTTCCAATGTCTTTGGGATCCCCAGAACTGCAGTCAGATTCTTCTTCAGATGAGGAAACAACCTTTGCCTTCAAAGCACGTGTTCGGCCATAGTTGGGACCATAGATATCTCTTTTTCTCAGATAACTAGAACTCATGTGTGTTGAGCCTCTCGAGTATGTCAGACGGATCGAGAGTCTTGAAGTCAGGACGTTCTTGAATCATAAGGGCCAGGGTGTCGAAAGAGCTGTCAAGCGATCTCAGAAGTGTCTTGACGATTTCATGCTTGGTGATCTCAGTGGTGCCGAGTGCATGAAGCTCATTTGTGATGTCAGTGAGACGATCAAATGTGAGATAGACATTCTCATTGTCATTTCTCTTGAAGCGGTTGAAGAGGTTGCGAAGAACACTGATCCTTGAGTCTCTCTGGGTTGAGACGCCTTCGTTGACCCTGGAGAGCCAGTCCCAGACTAGCTTCGTAGTTTCCAGAGCACTCACACGACCATACTGTCCTTTGGTCAGATGACCACATATGATGTTCTTGGCAGTAGAATCCAGTTGAATGAACCTCTTGACATCGGCAGGGGTGACACCTTCACCGGCCTTGGGAACGCCGTTCTTGACGACATACCAGAGGTCGACATCAATGGCTTCAAGATGCATTCGCATGTTATTCTTCCAGTAGGGGTAATCAGTGCCATCGAAGATAGGGCACGCAACGGATTTTTGATTATCCCTGCAGTCGACATAGCTAGAACTCCAGGCGGTTAAACCGAATCACACAGAACAAGGGAGCACCTTGCTCTGATACCAATTGAAAGTGCGAGATATCGACTAGAGGGGGGTGAATAGGCAATTTTTATGAAAGTCTTCAAAACACGGAGGCTTTGAAGACAGACAATAGAAATGAACTTATTGATATGCAACGGAAGGTAGACTACAGTAGACAAGCCATAGTCAAGTAAGCAATGAGTGAAAGCACGAAGACTATTAGCAGCTAGGTAGTATGGATCGGGATGGAAGATAGTATGAAGCCAAAAAACAATAGTCATCACATAGTGAAGTCAATCAGATCAAACAAGCAGGCAATGACTTCACGAAGACAAACTATAAGTAAAGAGAGGTAAGAGATAGAACCAGTAGCTTGGTGAGGACAGGGATTTGTTGGACCAGTTCCAGTTGCTGTGACAACTGTACGTCTGGTTAGGGAGGCTGAGATTTAACTCAGAAGACCGCGTCTTCACGTTATTCCCCTTGAGCTAAGGACACTTAGTCCTCGCCCAATCACTCTGGTAAGTCTTCAAGGTAGACTTCCAAACCTTCACAGACTTTGTTCATCGGCAATCCACAATGACTCTTGGATGCTCAGAACGCGACGCCTAACTGGCTGGAGGATTCACAGTCCTCAAGTGTAATAAGTCTTCAGATCACGCGGACAGAAAGACTTCAGTGATGCCTAACACTCTTTGGCTCTGGGTGTTTTGGGCTTTGTCCTCACAAGGATCTCTCTCTCTCTCAAATGCTTCGAAGGTGGGTTGCTCTCAAACGACAAAAGCCGTGCACTAACTCTGAGAAGCCACCAATTTATGGTGTAGGGGGTGGGCTATTTATAGCCAGGAGGCAACCCGACCTGATTTGTCCGAAATGACCCTGGGTCACTAAGGAACTGACACATGTCCAACGGTCAGATTTCAAACACACGCGGTAGCTAGACTTGGGCTACAAGTAAAGCTGACTCATCCAGCTCTGGATAAGATTTGCTCTCATTGTCTTCGCTCGAAGACATAGGATTTGGTTGAGCATCACATCAGTCACTCTGACTTTGTTCACTTGGACCCCACTTAACAGTACGGTGGTTCCTATGACTCAACAATGAAGAAAAGGAAACTACGAAACAACCATGTCTTTGCATTCCATAGTCTTCACGTGAATGTCTTCTCGAGTCATAATCTTCATTGTGAATATCTTCACAGACCACCATTGTCTTCAATGTCTTCACATATTTTTAGGGGTCATCTCTGGTAGGAAAACTAAATCAATGAGGGACTACTACCTGTGTTATCCTGCAATTCTCACAAACACATTAGTCCCTCAACCAAGTTTGTCGTCAATACTCCAAAACCAACTAGGGGTGGCACTAGATGCACTTACATGGCCGCATTGGGTGGAACAGTTGATTGATGATACCCCCTAAAATGCGGGGCACGGTCAATGTTTTCATAAGACGTGCCAATAAGAGGGTTACCTCGAACCGAGATTCGAATAAGCAATAACTGACATGTATGATGTCATGAGCGGTGATGCTTAGGAGAAGTTCTCAGTAATTGACTGCCGGACACACCTGCGCTTCTAGTCTTTGAGACTAAGCAAACCACACACTTCGGACAAATGAAGATGTGCTTAGGTGGCACATGGCGGCTGGCCTTATCCCCTGTTAGAAGGGCACTATCGACCGGTAGGGGATCTACAAGCTCTGTATGGATGCTTAGCCTGGGGCGTTGAGAGGAACTTACCTGCTAAGCCGAAGACATTTATGCGAAGAAGATTGCCATCCTTGGATTTGAAGACAAGTTCGGGGGGCTATTGACGGTGTCCTGGACTAGGGGGTCCCGACCTAGCCGATCTAGTCCATGGACCGGATTGATAGCCCGCTGATGAGAAAGGACTCCGGAGGCCTCTAACCTGTGGCGTAAGCATACCAGACTTCACCGAGGACTTGGCATGTACTCCAAGTATATCTATTAGAATCGGCATGGAACCCCTAGATGGCAGCCGACCATGTGTAACCCTAGATACCCCGGGTGCCTATATAAAATCGAACGGTTTAATCTGTATAGATATATTGATCACCATCACCATTACCCTTAGGGTTTAGTCCACAACTTACGATCTTAAGGTAGATCAACTCTGTAATTTGATACATCCACAATATAAACAAGAGCAGGACGTAGGGTTTTACCTCCTCAAGAGGGCCCGAACCTGGGTAAAAACATCGTGTTCCTTGCCTCTTGTTACCCATCGATCCGATCTCACAGCTCGGGCCCCCCTACCCAAGGTGTGCCGCTTTTGACATCGACAAGGAGGTACAGTGGTGTGACGTGTGTGACACGTGATTTTTGGCTAAGGTTTTTTTAGTTATGTGATATACGATTTGACGATTTGTTTTCTAATGAAGTTGTAATTAAGATGCAATGATTCGTAATTAAGTTGTTGTGAAAATTATGACTGGTGTGATGATTTGTTTTCGAATGAAGGTGCAATGATTGCTATTAAGGTGTTGTGGAGATGATTAAAATTAATTAGTAAATATGTTAATTTGATGTGATGTAACATTGGACAGTCTGGCCCGTCGATGAATATGTACTAGTTAAAATAGTATAATGTTTTTGTCTAACCTCTTTTATTTAATACTCTTCCGTAAAAGCGTGGCACGGTGTTTTGGCTCCTAGGTGTATATGCATCCATTGTCTAAATACACATTTTAAAAAGTTGAAAAATTCAGAACAAAAATTTCATGGGTATATCCGGACATTCTACGTGCATGCACAGAGTTTCGGTGAAAAACAATTTTTTTTGTGGCTTGTGTAAAAAAGATAAGAAATGCAAAATGAATAGTTGTAATGAAACATCAAAAATTGTCTTTTTTACCCGAGCCACAAAAAACCTTATTTTTCACCGAAAATTTTGTGCACGCACATAAAATGTCTGGATATACACGCGGGATTTTTGTTCGGAATTTTTCAATTTTTCAAAATGTGTAGCGTTTGCCAATTTCCGTCCGTAAAAAGCGTTCACATCACTGTAGTCATGAATATTGAATCACAATCGCAATCGATAGTAACAGAGTAGAGTTATGCAATTTTTTTAGTCGGCGGCAACTCACGGACATTTAGCTAGTGCTTGTAGAGTGCCGGGGCAGTAATCCACTAACGAATATTCAGTATTTTTAATTTCCAATTATAATCTGAAGCTGAACCATAATGATCAGGTATATTCAGTGGTCACATCATCGGTGCCTTTCCCATCTTTATTTTCCCGGACGACAAGCCAAGCAAGCCCAACAAATTCCAAACCCCCACGCAAGAAATTCCAAATTGCCACACGCGAATCCTCGCTTTCCCTTCCGAGCACGATCCATCCATCCCATCCCAAAGGAACAGGGAGCTGCTGCTGCTGCATCTTCCGTGGTCCCGGTTCTAGGGACTAAGCAAGTACAAGATCCTCTCGGTGAGCTTATTGCCCCTCCGATCCTTTTGCTTTTTCGTTGGCTTTAGCACCCTAATTCTAGAAAATCCGAGAAATTTTGTGGGGAGTAGTGATGCTTGTGGATCGGCGGAGATGAATCCGTCTGAATTCAGGAACCTGATAAGACAGAAGAAGGGCTAACCCCCTTTTGGTCTCGAGTTGACTGTGGAGTGTGAAGTCGTTCTTGCTGATGGAGAAGCTGAGCTGGGCTTGGATTTTCTTTAGCTGTTTAGCACCGGGAGAGCTTTGTTTGTGTAACTACACGAAGAAAAAGAAGAAGATTCTTTACCTGCTATTTCTAGATGTTGATCTGATTCGATTGCGCCACACAGGCGATTCTCTTTGCTACAATTGGAGAACCACGGCTCGCAGGGTTTGTACTTTGGTAGATTGCAGCAATGGAAGTGTTAATTGAGAAAGATATAAAATTTTAGCTAGTTAGGGGTGGATATTGATACAACCTAATTGATGCAATGCAAGTTGTCGATTTGGATATCTCTTATCTGGTTGTCTTAATACTTCAGGCTTGGATTGCATAAGAGTAGTAGAATGCTACAGGAGTACCATGGCTTTTTTTTAGAAAAGGAGGATGACCCCCGGCCTCTGCATCTGGGCGATGCATACGGCCACTTTATTAATTATTATCACAAGACCTTACAAAGTCATACAACAGTAAGACTAAAGCCACCGT
Source organism: Triticum aestivum (assembly GCF_018294505.1). Taxonomy (NCBI): domain Eukaryota; kingdom Viridiplantae; phylum Streptophyta; class Magnoliopsida; order Poales; family Poaceae; genus Triticum; species Triticum aestivum. The sequence goes on from NC_057813.1 coordinate 378,590,663, forward strand.
CTAAGCAACAACTGTCGCTACTCCTATCCAATTGATGAAGGGGCGCTGATAGTCTGGGCCTAATACCAAACAGACATCGCAGCCAAACCTAAACATCTAAGACCTGAGGTCCCAACCGGGACGCCTGCCGGGTATGGGGCACCTACCAGTCCGGCGCACTCCTCAACCTGGACGCCTGTCGGGTATGAGGCCGTCGCAGCCACCTGCCACCAATCCATCTTCAGTGTTGTACTGCTGCACCACCTTGCCCGGCCTCTCTGCCATCGACGCCACCACGACGCCTGATAACGTCACCCTCCTGCGCGAGTCCCTCGCCACACATCGGGCGCCGAGTCTCCACTGCGCCACGCCGCCGAAATACGCCACCATTAATGTGTAGGATGAATCACCGCTCCACCAGATATTCCGTCCACTGGTCCCTCGAGCCCGTGTGCACCTCCAAGAATGACGCCACAAGAGGGAAACGACACAATATTGCCGCCGTCATCCGATCTACTGATCTAGGGTTTCCCCCGGAGGTAGCAGATAGTGGCCTGGAACTTCTCAACAGCGATGCCTTCAACAAGGGAACGACACCGAATAGTGCCGCCATCGCCGGCCTCGGCAGCAGCCGCGAGCAGGTCTTCACCCAGATTTGTTTCAATGGCCTCCATCAAGTGTCTTGTGCACGGATCGTCCACCACCGCGGCCGCCACGTCGCCCGTCGCGAGTCCACAGCCGCCGACACATCCTCCGCCGTCCGGGGCCGCCGCCCCGGGATCCAGCCCTCGCTGGCCGCCGGAACGAAGCCACCAAGCCCCATCGAGGGCGGAGAAGCTAGATCCGGCCAAACCCTGCCAGGATCCGGCCTCTCCCCGCGCTGAAGCCACTCCCGTGGCCCTGCATCTCGCCCGCGCCTGAGGCGATGCAGGCAGCGCATGCGCGCGCAACGCCGCGGAGAGGGGAAACGCCCTGCCGCCACCTTCCCTGGGGCGCACGCGGACTTCGCCGGCGGCCCCTCCAGCGGAGGCGAAGCGAGGGAGGGGGCGAGGAGACCTGGCGGTGGCGGCGCTAGGATTCCCCCGAGTCGCCCGGGGCGACGCGGGGGCGGGATTTTCTTAGATGGCGATGTTGACAGGTGTGCGTGCCTCGGTCCAAGAGTTGGGACGAATGATTCTGAGGAGTACCAGGGCTGGTGTAGTATATATCGTAATGCAGTTCCTTCTTTACCAAAATGCAACCATTGTGAGAGCTGCTGCGTCTTCTGCAATTGCTACTGGATACCCTTATTTTTTACAGTTTCAAGTTTGAATTGTATATATGTGTAGTTTGTTTCTGTGTTGTTGCTAAAATCCACAATCTGTAACTGCGGTGCCGCTCACTTCTTGAAGTGCATCTGGCATCAATGCATGGGTCTCAGATATGTGACTGTTAACCATTTGATCACTTTTCACTCCCTGGTTCATTTGTTTCTTATAAAATAGATCACGGCTGCGAAGGATTTGATGACACATAAATAGTGAATGATTATTTGCAAATACTAATGTCATGTTTAGGCGATAGATGCTTATAACTTTCCGAAAAGTTAAGTCATTTGTTGTTTTCACCTTTTGCAGAGCTACTAAAGTAAACATTAACATTTCTCTGCTTGGTGGTTACATTTTATATGAAGGACTCTTTATACCTTTTTTTATATTAAAGCATGTTCTATTCCTCCGCGGACTAAGATTAGCATTCCTTGTAGATGGCTTGTTCTGATGGTGAGGCTGAGCACCAATGGATACAGAATGTCAAGTCAGGAGGAGCAGTTCCTTGTCTACCGCCCGAAAACTGTCCTAATGGTTGGGCTACTCCTCCTGGTGACACTTTTATGGTCAGAGGCCCAGAATATTTTGCAACCAAGGCAAAAATACCTGGTGGGGAGTATCTTCTGAAGCCTCTTGGAGTTGATTGGATCAAAGGCCCAGTAAAAATCTGTGAGGTCCTGAAAAACAGGAACCATCGTGTGAGGAAAGCCATCGATGAGGAGGTTTCTCACGGCAATAAACCTTTTGTCTGGGCCTTCAACTTGCAACTTCCCAGCAAGGAGAACTACAGCGCGATATTTTACTTTGTCTCACTGGAACCTGCACCCGAGGGCTCGCTGATGGATCAATTCCTTAAAGGGGATGATGCTCTCCGTAAATCCAGGCTTAAACTGATAGCAAACATAGTTAAGGGTCCCTGGATTGTCCGAAAAGCTGTGGGTGAACAAGCCATCTGCATACTTGGCAGAGCACTTTCGTGCAAGTATGTCGAGGGATCAAACTTCATCGAAGTTGATGTGGATATTGGGTCTTCCATAGTTGCAAATGCAATTGTTCATCTGGCATTTGGTTACGTGGCGACACTGACTATAGATTTAGCATTTGTTATTGAGAGTCAAGCTGAATCAGAGCTCCCCGAGAGACTTCTTGGAGCTGTAAGGTTCTCTGAGTTGAGTCCGGGATCAGCTGGTGTGTATGAAGTGCCATCTGAAGAGCAGCAGGAAATTGCTCCAATTCTGCCTTCAAGATTATGGCGGAGTTTTTCCCAACTGCTACAGAACCCAGGCAACTCAATGCAGCCGTCGCCTAGCTCAGAAAACACTAACGGAAACTTTCACAAAGAAGATGCTGGTAACAGCGATAATTGGTAAGTGCAGCAGACTCGATGTGCTAATTAGCCACTGCTTTTGTTAGAATATTTTTACATTAACAGATAAATAAATAAAATTATAATAGGATCATTCTACTGTAATCAAATTGCAACCTATGTTACAGTTCTAGGATGTATCTGAAAATGTTTCTGATGTTGAACGAAGCTTTATCACGCAAAAAATACCGAATAATGGTCTTCTCTTTTGCAGATATCCCTGAATCCCATACTAGAGGAGATGTATACACCTCCCATCAAAAGGATGCCTTCATTGGTTGAGGATAATATGCCAGTTCAGGCGATGTGTAAAAGTTGAATTTGTTTTTATGACGATGGACGACGGCCTCAGGTAGTTGTGGATTATCATAGTTCCGGGCCCTGCTGTAAAAATGATACATAGTGGTCAAGAGAAAACAACATCTTTCTGTACATATTAACTAAATTTACCTTTTAGCCCGAGAAATTGAGATGTTGCATTGCATTCTCTATCTGGCTGTGACGCTGGTAAAAACTTGCTCCAAATCCCTCGTGGAACCCGGAGTGCGATGAAAAGCTACATCAGAACTGATTACAGCATTATTTCAAGGTCATCTAAACATAGGAGAATTCCTTATTTAACACCGTGTTTAAATTTTATGCCCTATTTGATAAAGACAAATAATTTCTTCCCTATCTAACAACGACTCTAAATTTTATGCATTTTATGACCCTAGATGACACCTGAAAAGACTCTTTTGTCTCTCATATGGTAGTTTGTGCACGCGCATGTGTGCTACTGATGCTGTGTGTGTGATGCTGCCTGTCTTGCTGCGTGCGTGTGTGTGCTACTGACCTGCACTGAGGTTGTGTGTACTGCCGCTGCGTGTGTGTGCTATTGGCCTGCACTGATGTTGTGTGTGCTACTGCCCTACGTACACATACCACCTGAGGGGTGAAAGGGTCTTTTCAGGTGTCATTTAGATACAAAATGGACGAAAATGTCATAAAGGGCATAAAATTTAGACTCCTTGTTAGATACTATAGAAGAAAAAGTTTTTCAGTGTCAAATAAGAAAATATAATTTGAAATAGCGTCAAATAAGGAATTGTTTCTCTAAACATTGTTTGGTGTTATGGCGCTGCTAGAAGGAGGGCGCGAGAGGGCCGGCCGGGGGCCTTTTTGCCCACGGCCGGGCCAGAGGGAAGGGATTTCCTTCTTAATTCTTGCTTGATTAGATTGATACATCTCCTCTCTTTATATAGAGAGGTTTACTTGACTCCCAAGCAAGGCTTACTTGACCCCTAAGCAAGCAACCCTTATCTTTAATTAACGCTAAGACTAATGGGCCCATTAGGCCCATTACGTACTCTAACATTACACCCCACCTAGACATGCAGCTTGTCCTCGAGCTGCAGCCTAACCAAGTTATAACCATGACTCGACGCAACACAAATCTAACACCTAAAAACAAGCCTTTTACATCTCAGCTTGTTTTATGACTCTCAACCTGAAATGGACTGGGACGCTTTATTTTGGACCCCTCAACAAAAAGTGGACACCATCCGCACGTTGGACGTGCACGTGTACAGCCACCTGGATCCCATGGACACCACCTTGACCAAAGGAGTGCATGTGTATGGCCACCTGGAAGTGGTTGCAAGAGCGACCAGTAGAGGCGCCCTCGCGGCGGTCGGCGGCGGAAAGCAGTGATGCTACGCGGTGCGCTCCTATCGGTGACACCCTGCCTTCTCCCCGCTGGATGGCTGTTGGTCTGCACGGCACAGGGAAGAGTGGAGGGCTTGCGATGGAGAATGACGAGGAGGGATGCGCCCCCCAACCGCCAATGTCGCAGACTTTGAGGTCGCTGCCCGCGGGGAAAACAGCATGCCTGCCGCCCGCGGGGGAAACTGCATGCCCAAGATCCCCGACGCAGCTGACGAGATTGAGGTCCTTTGCGCAGCGAAGGGCACCTTGGAGGAGTGGCAACTGCAAACCACGCATCTCCCGCACACGCCGACGCGCTAGGAGGCCGCGTGCAGCAGCCTGCAGCCTCGCCGCCGCCGACACGTGGCGGGTAGCGATCCAAGACGGAAGCGGTGACAGCGACGGTGGGGACTTGATCTGCTGGATGTGGACGCCCTGGGATGGCGGCGGCGCTGATGGGAATGAGGTCGTCGCACTCCCATCGTAGGGCATCCCATACTGGACGGCGGAGTTGACCAGCGGTGGCTGCTGCAGCTGCAGCGGCTGCTGCGGAGGCCGCCAGGAGCGACGACTGCCACTGCAGCCAGGGCTGGGCGATGGTGGCGATGGATGGCAGTTGCAGCGGCCCGGCGAGCGCGGGGAAGGACGTCTGGTGCGGCGGCTGCCACGGCGGTGCGGAGGCGGCGATGGGCGTCGCAGCCGGGTGTGGCCCGTAGGACCCGGCCAAGAACAGGTGGATCTCCTGGACCGCCTGGGTTAGGTCCCGCAGCACCTCGGACACCTCCTCCCAGGTGAGGACGGCGGGGGCGGGCGCGATGGAGGACCCCGGCGCGGGCAGGAGCGGGGCGACGTCCGTGGTGGTCGCCGGAGGTGACAAGGTGACCGGCAGCGGAAGAGACGGGCTTGGTGGCAGTGAAGACATGATCGAACCAAAGCTAGCTGATACCAAATTGTTATGGCGCTGCTAGAAGGAGGGCGCGAGAGGGCCGGCCGGGGGCCTTTTTGCCCACGGCCGGGCAAGAGGGAAGGGATTTCCTTCTTAATTCTTACTTGATTAGATTGATACATCTCCTCTCTTTATATAGAGATGTTTACTTGACTCCCAAGCAAGGCTTACTTGACCCCTAAGCACCCTTATCTCTAATTAACGCTAAGACTAATGGGCCCATTAGGCCCATTACGTACTCTAACATTTGGTCGAAAGTGATATTCTTATCCCGAGCTCATGTGATGTGAACTCGGATGAACAGTAAAATCAAAAAGAATGAAAAATAATTTGTCAATGTTTCACACAAAAAATGTTTTAATAGCTTATGTTGCCAAATGTTTCACACAAAAAAATTGTTAATGTTTCACACAAAAAATATTCCACTAGTGGAAAATCTGGCAAAAGAAATAGCCTCGCGCTCCGACTGCTCAATGGCAAGACGGCGCCTTCACATTCTTTCGCCGTAGGGGGCGAGCGTCCGTCTCTGCCATCGCCATCGACCGATGGTTGACCCAAACAAGGAGCCGCTTGTCTTCGTCGGGCTGCGCCGACGGCCCACGTCGACGCCGCACAGACTGCTCCATCGCTTCAATCTCCCTGCATGCAGCCTTTCACAACTGGCATTGCATGCCTCCTATTCCGGAGTGCGCATGCAGGCCGGTGGAGCAGGCACTAGCACCCACCGCTACCCGCGGGGAGCAGCGCCCGGTCGGGAAGGGGACGACACAGGGCCGGAGCGGACTGCGCTGCCCTGGTGAAGCTGCGCGTGGATAGCTTTGGTGTCCGCGCTGCACCGGCGCGGGAGCGATGACTTTGCAGATCCGGAGCTGCCCCTGGTGTCCACCTTCGATCATCTCTTTTTTTCGTGAATATGCAACGCTTGCACATCATTTCATTGCCAGGTAGGAGAGAAACAACATTCGCTTACAAGAGAAAAGGGAGGGCACCACACAAGGTGTGGGAAGAGTAGAGAGGGATCGTACAACACACCACACCACTCTGCTAGCTCGAACTCCAGCCAAGAAGGCGAAGAGACGAGGTACAAGGCATCTAGAATCCGTCATGACCAACGCTAAGATCTTCCATCGCACGACCATGACTCCAGCACTGACCGAATCAATGTACCTCCCACCTCAAGCACCTAGAGGATTGATCTCGCTTGAAGCTACGTCGGTACTTTCTCAAAGAGGAAGGGATGATGCACAGCTAGAGTAGGTATTTCCCTCAGTTATGAAACCAAGGTATCAATCCAGTAGGAGAACCAAGCAACACTATGTAAACAGTATCTGCACACAAAGAATAAATACTTGCAACCCGACACTTATAAGGGGTTGTCAATCCCTTTTTCGGGCAATGACGCTAGAAATTGTCAAGTTGGCTGGATAGAAATTGTGTAGATTGGATAAATAGATCTTGATAAAAAGCAAAATAAAATAAGTAAAAAAAGTGCAGCAAAGTATTTTTGGGTTTTGGAAATAATAGATCTGAAAATAAAACAAATAAAAATAGATCTCAAAGCAAATATGATAAAGAATAGACCCGAGGGCCGTAGATTTCACTAGTGGCTTCTCTCAAGAAATAACATATGGTGGCTAAACAAATTACTATTGATCAATTGATAGAAGATCGAATAATTATGATGATATCCAAGGCAATGATCAATACATAGGCATCACGTCCAAATTTAGTAGACCGACTCCTACCTGCATCTACTACTATTACTCCACACATTGACCCGCTATCCAGCATGCATCTAGTGTATTAAGTTCATGAATAAATGGAGTAATGCAATAAGAACAATGACATGATGTAAACAAGATCTATTCATGTAAGAATAGCCCTCATCTTGCTATCCTTAATAGCAACGATACATGTGTGTCTTGCTGCCCCTTCTGTAACCGGGAAAGAACACCGCACGATCGAACCCATCACAAAGGACCTCTTCCCATGGGAAGAAAAATCGATCTAGTTGGCCTAACTAAACCAAATATTCAAAGAAGGAATACGAGGCTATAAATAATCATGCATATAAGAGATCAAAAGAAGACTCAAATAATATTCGTGGATATAGATCTGATGATAAACTCAAAGTTCATCGGATCCCAACAAACACACCGCAAAAAGAGTTACATCAAATAGATCTCCAAGAGACCATTGTATTGAGAATCAAAAGAGAGAGAAGAAGCCATCTAGCTACTGACTACGGACCCGTAGGTCTATGATGAACTACTCACGCATCATCTAAGAGGCACCAATGAGGATGATGAACCCCTCTGTGATGGTGTCTAGATTGGATCTCGTGGTTCTGAAACTTGCGGCGGCTAGAATTATGTTTCGTCGACTCCCCTAGAGTTTTTGAAACATTTGGGGATTTATAGGGGCGAAGAGGCGGTGCGGGAGGCCACTGAGGGGGGGCACAACCCCCTGGGCGCGCCTGGGGTCCTAGGCGCGCCCAGGTGGGTTGTGCCCACCTCGAGCCTCCCCTCTAGTACTTCCTTGGCCCATGTTGTGTCTTCTGGTCCAAAAAATTTCTCAAAAAAGTTTTGCTGCGTTTGGACTCCGTTTGGTACTGATATTCCGCAAAGTAAAAAAAAAGCAAAAAACAACAACTGGCACTGGGCACTATGTCAATAGGTTAGTCACAAAAAATAATATAAAGTTGCTATAAAATGATTGTAAAGCATCCAAAATGATAATATAACAGCATGGAACAAGCAAAAATTATAGATACGTTAGAGACGTATCAACATACCCAAACTTAATTCCTACTCGTCCTCGAGAAGGTAAATGATAAAAACAAATTTTTTTGATGTGGAATGTTGCCTAACATGTTCATCACATATTCTTTTCTTTTGTAGCATGGACATTTGGACTTCTATATGGTTCAAAGCAATAGTATAGTTTTGTCATGAAGATTTCAATACTCAAGCATATCAATAAGCAACCATGTCTTTGCAAAATATCAACACTAAAGAAAGTTATCCCTAGCCCATCATGCTCAATCATTGATCCATTCATGAAACACACTCGCATGTTAGCTACATCCAATGCTCAAGTACGATCATAGTGCCCCTTAGTTGGTGCTTTATAAGAGAAGATGGAGACTCAAGAAAAATATAAGTTGCATAAAGTAAATAGATAAGCCCTTCGCAGAGGGAAGTAGGGATTTGTAGAGGTGCTAGAGCTCAAAGCAAAATTGGGAGATAAATTTTTTTGAGAGGCATACTTTTACCGTCAACGAAAATGACCGAGTAATTCCCAACACTTTCCATGCTAGATACATCATAGGCGGTTCCCAAACAAAAAGTGAAGTTTTTTCCTTTTTCCACCATTCTTTCACAATCCATGGCTAGCCGTATCCACGGGTGCCTTCCATACCAACACTTTCAAAGGATTTTTATTATTTGACAACATAAAGTAAATTTATTTTTCATTTTGGGACTGGGCATCCCTATTACCGCCGTACTCTCATGCAATGACAAGTGAATAAACACTCATCTTGAGATAACACATCTATCATGAAAAATATTGGCCACCCCCTACCACTTCATGAGCGGTACGGGCACACAAAAAGGAAATTCATTTTGAAAATTAGATATGGCACATACAAATTTGCTTAGAACGACACGGAAATACTGCATATAGGTAGGTATGGTGGACTCATATGGCAAAACTGGTTTTAAAGATTTTGGATGCACAAGTAGTATTTCTACTTAGTACAAGTAGAGGCTAGCAAAAAGATTGAGAAGCAACCAACCAAGAAACGAAAAATCACATAAGCGAGCATTAAGCATAACTAACACCGAATAATGCACCATAAGTAGGATGTAATTTCATTGCATAACTATTGACTTTCATGCTTGCTTAGGGAATCACAAACCTTAACACCAATATTCTTAATAAAGCATATTTACTCACCAACAGGACTCACATATCACTATCATCATATCTCAAAACTATTACAAAGAATCAAGTTTGTTTTGTCCAATGATCTTCATGAAAATTTCTATTATATACCTCTTGAATATCTATCACTTTGGGACTAGTTTCATATATTGCATTTGCTTTTGACAAGCTCAAACAAATCTAAGTGAAGAACATGAGCATAAAAAATTTCGTCTCTCAAAATAATGTAAGTGAAAGCATGAGAGAATTTCTTCAAAAATTTACTAAATCTCAAATAAATCTATGTGAAGCATGAGAGCAATTTCTTCAAAAATATTAAAGCACACCATGCTCAAAAAGATATAAGTGAAGGACTAGAGCAATTCCATAGCTCAAAAAAAAGTGAAGCATGAAGAACAATTCTAAAAAATCATAGCATAATTTTGGCTTTCTCAGATAGGTGTGTTCAGCAAGGATACTTGACACAAAACAAAAAGAAAAACAAGAAAAGACTCATATAATACAAGACACTCCAAGCAAAACTCATGATATGTGATGAATAAAAATATAGCTCCAAGTAAAATGTCAATGGTCATTAGTAGAAAGAGGGGATGCCTTCCGGGGCATCCCGAAGCTTAGTTGATTCGTTCTCCTTGAATATTAACTTGGGGTGCCATGGGTATCCCCAATCTTAGGCTCTTTTCACTCCTTATTCCTTCATCCATCGTGATCTCACCCAAGACTTGAAAACTTCAATCACACAAAACTCAACAAAACCTTCGTGAAATCCGTTAGTATAACAAAGCAAATCACTACTCTAAGTATTGTTGCAAACCCACTCATATTTTATTTTTGCATTATATCTACTGTATTCTAACTTTACCGTGGCTTATACCCTCCAATACAATCCATAGATTCATCAAAATAAGCACAGAGTGCAAAGAAAACAGAATCTATAAAAAATAGAACAGTTTGTAGTAATCTGAAAACTTAGAATACTTCTGTATCTCCATTTTTTTTTTGAAAAGTTAGAACAATGTAGGCAATTTGTATATCAATCTTGTGTACAAAAATCAGGATTTTATGGCGCTTGTGTGATTTTACAAAATTCTGTTATTGGGTGCAAAAGTTTCTGTTTTTCAACAAGATCAAATCAACTACCACCCAACATGATCTCAAAGGCTTTACTTGGCACAAAACTAATTAAAACATAAAAACACAATCATAACAGTAGCATAATTGTGCAAACACTCAAGAAAATAAGGAAAAGGGCAAAAAGTAAAATTTATTCGTTGGGTTACCTCCCAACAAGCGCTATCATTTTATGCCCCTAGCTAGGCATAATGCATAGATTCAAGCATTTTCACCTTTCTTCTTATTTTCCGCAGATGTGTTTTTGTCAGGAGGTTTTGCAAAAATAACTTGAAACACATTATCCATAGAAATTTTAGCATTATCAAGTTGCCCATCTACGTATCCCCTTTATTTCCGGCAACAATCCAAGAATATTGTTGATTAACATCATTGAAAACTTGTTGGATTATATCTAAAATAGGTATTTCCTTTTTAAGATTCTCATAAAAAATGATTATTTCCAAGCAAATGTCTCAACATATAATCACTATTATAAAGGATCTCACTTATCATCGGTTTTCACGGCTCATACCATAAAAATAAAAAAAATCCCCAGCTTCCCGTACTATGTAATCAAATTCATTCATAAGAACAAGGGTAGCTAACTTTTTAGCTTTAGGATCATTTATAATGGGTAGCTCATAAAACAATCTCTGCAAGGTAGGATGGGTACGGATAAATCTATTTTCAAGTTTCAGAATTAGTGCTGAAATAGCTTCCGCATAAGATGTAGTTCTTTTAAGTATAGGAGCATCATCAAGAGTCAAATTTCCAACACAATTGAAAAATTATTGTATATGTTTTTTTCCCATAACGTTCCCTTGCCCCAAAACATAAGTTTTAGCATCCAAATTGCCATATCATCTGACTTTAGGAGTTAGGCCATCATCTATTTCTGCCATACCAAAGTCACTCATGATAACAAGTTCAAGCAAATAAGAGATCTGACGAGAAAAAGGCGTACAAAAAAGAGAGCGAATAAAATGGCAAATTTTTGTGAAGTGGGGGAGATGAAAACGAGAGGAAAATGGCAAATAATGTAAATTGCAAGGAGATGAGATTTGTGATTAGGAACCTGATAAATGTTGATGATGTCTCCCCGACAATGGCGCCAGAAATTCATTTTGATGTCGCTTGCAGATACGTCGGTATTTCCCCAAAGAGGAAGGGATGATGCAGCACAGCTACGGTAGGTATTTCCCTCAGTTATGAAACCAAGGTATCAATCCAGTAGGAGAACCAAGCAACACTATGTAAACAGTACCTGCACACAAAGAACAAATACTTGCAGCCCAACGCTTATAAGGGGTTGTCAATCCCTTTTTTGGGTAACGACACCAGAAATTGTCAAGTTGACGAGATACAAATTGTGTAGATTGGATACATAGTTCTCGATAAAATGCAAAATAAAATAAGTAACAAAAAAGTGCAACAAGGTATTTTTGGGTTTTTGGAATAATAGATCTGAAAATAAAAGCAAATAAAAATAGATCTCAAAGCAAATATGATAAAGAATAGACCTGTGGGCCATAGATTTCACTAGTGGCTTCTCTCAAGAAATAGCACACAGTGGGTAAACAAAATACTGTTGGGAAATTGATAGAAGATCGAATAATTATGACGATATCCAAGGCAATGATCAATACATAGAAATTGATGAACTCTCGTGCTTCACTTATATTATTTTGAGAGTCTCTAAACAGCATGGTAATTTGCTTTGGTTATAAATTTAGTCCTAATATGATAGACAACCAAGAGGGATATAATAAAAACTTTCATATAAAGTGCATTGAATACTATGAGAAGTTTGAATACTTATGATTGTTTTGACATATGAAGATGGTGATATTAGAGTCATGCTAGTAAGTAATTGTGATTTTGAGAAATACTTGTGTTAAAGTTTGTGATTCCCGTAGCATGCACGTATAGTGAACCATTATGTGATGAAGTCAGAGCATGATTTATTTATTGATTGTCTTCCTTATGAGTGGCGGTCAAGGACGAGTGATGGTCTTTTCCTTGTTGGGGAACATAGTAATTTCAAAAAAATTCCTACGCACACGCAAGATCATGGTGATGGCATAGCAACGAGAGGGGAGAGTGTGTCCACGTACCCTCGTAGACCGTAAGCGGAAGCGTTATGACAACGCGGTTGATGTAGTCGTACGTCTTCACGATCCGACCGATCCAAGTACCGAACGTATGGCACCTCCGAGTTCAGCACACGTTCAGCTCGATGACGATCCCCGGACTCTGATCCAGCAAAGTGTCGGGGATGAATTCCGTCAGCACGACGGCATGGTGACAATGATGATGTTCTACCGGCGCAGGGCTTCGCCTAAACTCCGCGACGATATGACCGAGGTGAAATATGGTGGAGGGGGGCACCGCACACGGCTAAGGAACGATCTTGAAGATCAACTTGTGTCGTTATGGGGTGTCCCCCTGCCCCCGTATATAAAGGAGCAAGGGAGGGGGTGGCCGGCCTAGGAGGAGGCGCACCAAGGAGGAGTCCTACTCCCACCGGGAGTAGGATTCCCCCCCTTCCAAGTAGTAGGAGTAGGAGTCAAGAAAAGGGGGAAGAGAAGAGAAGGAAGGAGGGGGCGCAGCCCCTTCCCCTAGTCCAATTCGGACTAGGCCTTGGGGGGGCGCCCAACTTCTCCTCTCTCTTTCCCCTAAAGCCCAATAAGGCCCATATACTCCTCGGCGAATTCCTGTAACTCTCCGGTACTCCAAAAAATACCCGAATCACTCGGAACCTTTCCGAACTCCGAATATAGTCGTCCAATATATCGATCTTTACGTCTCGACCATTTCGAGACTCCTCGTCATGTCTCCGATCTCATCCGGGACTCCGAACTCCTTCCGTACATCAAAACTCATAAACTCATATATAACTGTCATCGAAACCTTAAGCGTGCGGACCCTACGGGTTCGAGAACTATGTAGACATGACCTAGAACTATTTTTGGTCAATAACCAATAGCGGAACCTGGATGCTCATATTGGCTCCTACATATTCTACGAAGATCTTTATCGGTCAAACCGCATAACAACATACGTTGTTCCCTTTGTCATCGGTATGTTACTTGCCCGAGATTCGATCGTCGGTATCCAATACCTAGTTCAATCTCGTTACCGGCAAGTCTCTTTACTCGTTACATAATGCATCATTCCGCAACTAACTCATTAGTCACATTGCTTGCAAGGCTTATAGTGATGTGCATTACCGAGAGGGCCCAGAGATACCTCTCCGACAATCGGAGTGACAAAACCTAATCTCGAAATACGCCAACCCAACATGTACCTTTGGAGACACCTGTAGTACTCCTTTATAATCACCCAGTTACGTTGTGATGTTTGGTAGCACCCAAAGTGTTCCTCCGGTAAACGGGAGTTGCATAATCTCATAGTTACAGGAACATGTATAAGTCATGAAGAAAGCAATAGCAACATACTAAACGATCAAGTGCTAGGCTAACAGAATGGGTCATGTCAATCACATTATTCTCCTAATGATGTGATCCCATTAATCAAATGACAACACATGTCTATGGTTAGGAAACATAACCATCTTTGATTAATGAGCTAGTCAAGTGGAGGCATACTAGTGACTATATGTTTGTCTATGTATTCACACATGTATCATGTTTCCGGTTAATACAATTCTAGCATGAATAATAAACATTTATCATGAAATAAGGAAATAAATAATAACTTTATTATTGCCTTTAGGGCATATTTCCTTCATTCCTACCAATGTATCCCACTATGAGCATGCGTGTAGTACTTTGTTTCGATAACTAATAGATTTTTGCAATAAGTATATGAGTTCTTTATGACTAATGTTGAGTCCATGGATTATACGCATTCTCACCCTTCCACCATTTCTAGCCTCTCTAATGAAGGAAATATGTCCTAGAGGCAATAATAAAGTTGTTATTTATATTTCCTTATGTCATGATAAATGTTTATTATTCATGCTAGAATTGTATTAACCGGAAACATAGTACATGTGTGAATACATAGACGAACAGAGTGTCCCTAGTATGCCTCTACTTGACTAGCGCGTTAATCAAAGATGGTTAAGTTTCCTAACCATAGACATGTGTTGTCATTTGATGAACGGGATCACATCATTAGAGAATGATGTGATGGACAAGACCCATCCATTAGCTTAGCATAATGCTCGTTTAGTTTTATTGCTATTGCTTTCTTCATAACTTATACATGTTCCTCTGACTATGAGATTATGCAACTCCCGAATACCGGAGGAACACCTTGTGTGCTATCAAACATCACAACGCAACTGGGTGATTATAAAGATGTTGTACAGGTGTCTCCGATGGTGTTTGTTGAGTTGGCATAGATCGAAATTAGGATTTGTCACTCTGTGTATCAGAGAGGTATCTCTGGGCCCTCTCAGTAATGCACATCACTATAAGCCTTGCAAGAAATGTGACTAATGAGTTAGTTGCGGGATGATGCATTACGGAACGAGTAAACAGACTTGCCAGTAACAAGATTGAACTAGGTATGATGATACCGACGGTCGAATCTCGGGCAAGTAACATACTGATGACAAAGGAAATAACGTATGTTGTTATGCGGTTTGACCGGTAAAGATATTTGTAGAATATGTAGGATCCAATATGAGCATCCAGGTTCTGCTATTGGTTATTGATCGGAGATGTGTCTGGGTCATGTCTACATAGTTCTCGAACCCGTAGGGTCCGCACGCTTAACATTCGATGACGATTTGTATTATGATTTATGTGATTTTGATGACCGAAGTTTGTTCGGAGTCCCGGATGAGAGCACGGACATGACGAAGAGTCTCTAAATGGTCAAGAGGTAAAGATCGATATATTGGAAGGTTATATTCGGACACCGGAATGGTTCCGAATTGTTTCGGGTATTTTTCGGAGTACCGGGAGGTTACCGGAACCCCCTGGGAGAGTAATTGGCCTTAATGAGCTTTAGGGGAAAGGAGAGAAGGGCCTCAAGGGGAGGTCGTGCGCCCCCCATGGGCTGGGCCAAATTGGACTAGGAGGGGGCGGCGCTCCCCTCTTTCCATCCCCCCTCTTCCTCCTTCCCTCCTTCTCCTAGTTGGAATAGGAAAGGGGGAGGGCCGAATCCTACTTGGACCGGGAGTCCAAGTAGGACCCCCCCTTGGTGCGCCCCCTCTAGGCGCCCCCTCTAGGTCCAGCATCCTCTTCCCCCCTCCTTTATATACGTGGGAGGGGGGCACCCCAAAGGCACACCAAGTCTTCTCTTAGCCGTGTGCGGTGCCCCCTCCATAGTTACACACCTCGGTCATACCGTCGTAGTGCTTAGGCGAAGCCCTGTGCCGATAACTTCATCATCACCCATGCCGTCGTACTAATGGAACTCTCCCTCGTCCTCAATTGGATCAAGAGCTCGAGGGACGTCATCGAGTTGAACGTGTGCTGAACGCGGAGGTGCCGTATGTTTGGTGCTTGGATCGGTTGGATCGCGAAGACGTTCGACTACATCAACCGCGTTATTAAACGCTTCCACTTTCGGTCTACGAGGGTACGTGGACACACTCTCCCCGCTCATTTCTATGCTTCTCCTAGATAGATCTTGTGTGATCGTAGGAATTTTTTTTTAAATACTACGTTCCCCAACATCTAGTGCCGGCAACTTTCGCCGGTACCATAAACCCACCATACACCTTCCTCAAAACAGCCACTATACCTACCTATTATGGCATTTCCATAGCCATTCCGAGATATATTGCCATGCAACTTTCCACCATTCCGTTTATTATGACACGCTCCATCAATGTCATATTCCTTTGCATGATCATGTAGTTGACATCGTAGTTGTGGTAAAGCCACCATTCATAATTATTTCATACATGTCACTCTTGATTCATTGCACATCCCAGTACACCGCCGGAGGCATTCATACAACATATTTTGTTCTAAGTATCGAGATGTAGTTCTTGAGTTGTAAGGAAATAAAAGTGTGATGATCTTCATTATTAGAGCATTGTCCCATGCGAGGAAAGGACGAGGGAGACTATGATTCCCCTACAAGTCAGGATGAGACTCCAGACAAAAAAAAGAGGGCAAAAAATGAGAGAAGGCCCAAATAAAAAATAAGAGAAAAGAGAGAAGGGTCAATTCTACTATCCTTTTACTACACTTGTGCTTCAAAGTAGCACCATAATCTTCATGATAGAGAGTCTCCTATATTGTCACTTTCATATACTAGTGGGAATTTTTCATTATAGAACTTGGCTTGTATATTCCAATGATGGGCTACCTCAAATTGCCCTAGGTCTTCGTGAGCAAGCAAGTTGGATGCACACCCACTTAGTTTCTTTTCGAGTTTTCATAAACTTATAGCTCTACTGCATCCGTTGCATGGCAATCCCTACTCACTCACATTGATATCTATTAATGGTCATCTCCATAGCCCGTTGATACGCCTAGTTGATGTGAGACTATCTCCTTCTTTTTGTCTTCTCCACAACCATCGTCTATTCCACCTATAGTGCTATGACCATGGCTCACGCTCATGTATTGCGTGAAAGTTCAAAAAGTTTGAGAACATCAAAAGTATGAAACAATTGCTTGGCTTGTCATCGGGGTTGTGCATGATTTAAATATTTTGTGTGATGAAGATGGAGTATAGCCAGACTATATGATTTTGTAGGGATAAGCTTTCTTTCGCCATGTTATTTTGAGAAGACATAATTGCCTTGTTAGTATGCTTGAAGTATTATTGTTTTATGTCAATATTAAACTTTTGTTTTAAATCATACGGATCTGAACATTCATGCCACAATAAAAGAAATTACATGGATAAATATGTTAGGTAGCATTCCACATCAAAAATTCTATTTTTATCATTTACCTACTCGAGGACGAGCAGGAATTAAGCTTGGGGATGCTTGATACGTCTCCAATGTATCTATAATTTTTTATTGTTCCATGCTATTATATTATCTGTTTTGGATGTTTTATATGCATTAATATGCTATTTTATATTATTTTTGGGACTAACCTATTAACCTAGAGCCCAGTGCCAGTTTCTATTTTTTCCTTGTTTTAGCATTCCGCAAAAAAGGAATACCAAACGGAGTCCAAACGGAATAAAACTTTAGCGATGATTTTTCTTGGACCAGAAGACATCCAGAGGACTTGGAGTGCAAGTCAGAGAAGCCACGAGGTGGCCACAAGGACGGAGGGCGCGCCCATGGGGGTAGGGCGCACCCCCACCCTTGTGGGCCCCTCATGACTCCACCAACCTAGTTTCTTCGCCTATATATTCTGATATATCCCAAAACCAACAAACAGAGCCAAGAAAACACTTTTCCACCACGGCAACCTTCTGTACCCATGAGATCCCATCTAGGGACCTTTTCCGGCGTCCTGCCGGAGGGGGATTCGATCACAGATGTAAGGGCATATTTATCCCTTAGTAGTTTTGGTGATTGATGACAATGCTTTTGCGGACTAATCGTGTGCTTTGAGCATTTCAGATATATCATGTCTAAACACAAGACGATTTGGAGCCCCTCGAAGACTATTGAAGACGGTGTTTCTCTATGTTTCTTTTCGTTGGATTTGAGTCATAGGAAAGCCGTACTATTAAGAGGGGGTCCGCGTAGGAAAGGTTTGAGTGGAATCTCACGTACACATGTGTTCCTTTTTGCACCACCTTTCCTTTGGCTCTTTGGAGCATCCTCCGTCTTTCCTTGTCTAGGCAAAATGAAGGACTCCTAATGTTGCTGTTCTAAGGCAGGTAGTAGTACTGGTCCCTAGAGCGGTACTATTGAATGCCCTTGCGGTAGTACCGGCCTCCTGCGCGGTAGTACCGCAAGTGCTCACGGTAGTACCGCTCCATGGGAGCGGCAATACCGTTGGTTTCAGGTCAGGTGCTGCTGCCCGAGCGGCAGTAGGCGTGGATGTAATTTTTTACATCCGCGCCCAACGCGGTAGTACCGTAAGCCCTGGCCAGGCACAACGACATGAACAGAAGTAGGGGCGGATGTAATTTTTTACATCCGCGCCCTACACGGTAGTACCGCGCTGGGCTTGTGGTAGTACCATGTCAGATTTTTGCATAGACCTAAACTCAATGGAAGTAGTCACGGATGTAATTTTTTATGTCCGTGCCTCCTCAGGCTTGACTATCCCTGCCTTGCGGTAGTACCGCAAGGGGGCGCGGTAGTACCACGCCAAGCGGTTCTACCGCTCTCTGTCTTAGCACAACAGGGCTAGTTCTGGCCCCTGCCGAGCCAGTGGTAGTACCGCGGTCCCCTGTGGTAGTACCACGGGCCCGTGCGGTAGTACCGCGCGTCGCGGGCCGAGTTGGTGGATAACGGTTGGATTTGCTCTTCCACTATAAAAGGGGTGTCTTCTTCTCCGAGTTGACTACCTCTTCCATCCCCGAGCTCCATTGTTGCTCTAAGCTCCATTTTCGCCCGATCTCTCTCCCTAGCCAATCAAACTTGTTGATTCTCTAGGGATTGCTTGAGAAGGCCTCGATCTACACTTCCACCAAGAGAAATTTGATTCCCCCCACTAATCCCTTGCGGATCTTGTTACTCTTGGGTGTTTGATCACCCTAGACGGTTGAGGTCACCGCGGAGCCATAGTCCATTGTGGTGAAGCTTCATGGTGTCGTTGGGAGCCTCCAATGAAGATAGTGAAGCCATGGCCATGGCCTCCGTTGCCATTGCCACTACTCCACGTGTGTCCCTCTTCGACTCACCCAACAAGAACATCACCGCCAAGTGCCTCATGGCTAAAGCCACCAACAAGGTAACCCCCAACATCAAAACCACCATCAATACTAATCCCTCCTCAACAAATTGCATTGATGAAAGTGAGGGGTCTAATGAGGAAGTAAATGAATTTGAGTCTTTTATGAGTAAGCTCAAGGGCAAATCCAAGAAGCACTTCGTTGCTCTCTTGGAACAACTTGGTGAAGCCAATGCCATGATCGAGGCTCATGAAGAAACCATCTCTAAGATGGAAGGTCATAGTCGTGACTATGCCGATGAGATATCAGATCTCTCCAATGCTCTTGAGGAAGAGCGTGTGCATCGTTTGGCTCTTCAGGAGTCACACAACGATGACCATGCTAAATTAAAGAAAGATCTTGATCATGCTCTTATTGTATATCGTGTGCTAAATTCTGAGAAGGCTAAACTCGGGGTTGACCATGCTAGACTCAAGGAGGAGTTTGAGTTACTCGACAAGGCTCACAAGGTCTTGAAGGGTGCTCACGCTAGCCTCAGGGAGTCTCATGATCAACTCCAATTGAAGCTAACCAAGGAGAAAGCCACCTTTCCTCATATGGTGTTAATTGATAATGCAAATGCTACTAACCTATGTTGTGAGCATGTGTATCTTGTGGAGGAGAATGCCAAGTTGAAGGAGCAACTTGAGAAAGGCCTAGTGACGTGCATACAAGGTGAGAAGAACCTCAATGACCTTTTGAGCAATCAAAAGTAAGTTGTGGCCAAGGAGGGAGTTGGGTTCGCACCCAAGTCCAAGAACAAGAAGAAGAACGACAAGACCAAACGACCTACCCCTCTCAACAAACTTTTGCGAAGGAGGGAGAGGGTGCTCCAAAGGAAAAGAAGAACAATATTAAGGGTGGTGATGTCAAAAAGGGCAATGCCACCCCTTCCAATAAAGCCGGCGACTTTACTCTTCTTATGTGTTGTGTCATGCTAGTGATGGGCATGTTTATGCTAAATTTGTTGGTTCTCCTTATGAGTACATTGAATGGTCTATTTGGGTTCCTAAGACCCTTGTTACTAACATCAAAGGACCCATTACAAAATGGGTACCTAAAACCAAGCATTGATCTTGTAGGTGTTTGCTTCCGGTGGGGGGTCATGGTTGCTCGATAGTGGAACCACAAATCATATGATCGGAAGCAAGGACTTGGTGGTAGACGTGCATAAGATTCCATCTATGCCCACCAACGTCGAGTGGGGTGATGCCTCGTCTTCTAATGTATTGGGTCTTGGCAAGGTTGTCATTTCTCATGATCTCGCGATCGAGAAAGTCATGCTTGTTGAGTCCCTTGCATACAATCTACTGTCTGTTCGTCAACTTGCACTCATGGGCTTTGCCACATTCTTTGATATTGATATCGTGGCCCTCTTGTGGAGCAAGACTCTTAAAGTAGCCTTTGTTGGGCATGTCGAGAACGGTCTTTATGTGATTAACTTTTCGGAGCGACCCACTAAGACCGCGACATGCCTAATGGCTAAAGTTGATGTGGGGTGGTAGTACACCATGAAGCAGGCGCTCCATGTCACCGTTTGGGAGGCAGACGGCGACGAGCTCGAGGTGATTTAGTCGTGGTAGAAAGCGCGGGGGCGTCATTAGGGGGGATGGTAGTTCCTGAACTTGGTGACGCGCAGCGTAGGCGCGAGGCGGAGCGAGGACGTTGGCAACAAGCACATATGCCTGATGCGGCTTGAAGCTACGTCGGTATTTCCCCAAAGAGGAAGGGATGATGCAGCACATCGGCGGTAGGTATTTCCCTCAGTTATGAGACCAAGGTTATAGAACCAGTAGGAGAACCAAGCAACACAACATAAACAGCTCCTGCACACAAACAACAAATACTCGCAACCCGACGTGTAAAAGGGGTTGTCAATCCCTTTCGGGTAGCAGCGCCTCAAGATAGGCAAACAGACGTGAAATAAATTGTAGTAGATTGATAGATCGAATGCCAAATAAAATAAATAAGAATAAAATGCAGCAAGGTATTTTTATATTCTTGGTTTAATAGATCTGAAAATAAAGGCAAAGGAAAAGTAGATCGCAAAGGAAAATAATATGAGAAAGAGACCCGGGGGCCGTAGGTTTCAGTAGTGGCTTCTCTCGAGAAAAATAGCAAACGGTGGGTAAACAAATTACTGTTGGGAAATTGATAGAACTTCAAATAATCATGACGATATCCAGGCAATGATCATTATATAGGCATCACGTCCAAGATTAGTAGACCAACTCCTGCCCGCATCTACTACTATTACTCCACACATCGACCGCTATCCAGCATGCATCTAGTGTATTAAGTTCATGGAGAAATGGAGTAATGCAATAAGAATGATCACATGATGTAGACAAGATCTATATATGTAGAGATAGACCCCATCGTTTTCCTTAGTAGCAATGATACATACGTCTCGGTCCCCCTTCTGTCACCGGGATCAAGCACCGTAATATCAAACCCACTAGAAAGCACCTCTTCCCATTGCAAGATAAAGAGATCAAGTTTGCCAAACAAAACCTAAATATCGGAGAAGAAATACGAGGCTATAAGCAATCATGCATATAAGAGATCAAAGAAACTCAAATAACTTTCATGGATATAAAAAGATAGATCAGATCATAAACTCAAAGTTCATCGGATCCCAACAAACACACCGCAAAAAGAGTTACATCATATGGATCTCCAAGAGACCATTGTATTTAGAATCAAATGAGAGAGAGAGGAAGCCATCTAGCTACTAACTATAGACCCAAAGGTCTACAAAGAACTACTCACGCATCATCGGAGAGGCACCAATGGAAGTGGTGAACCCCTCCATGATGGTGTCTAGATTGGATCTGGTGGTTCTGGACTCTGCGGCAGCTGAAATTGATTTTCATCGACTCCCCTAGGGTTTCTGGAATATTTGGGTATTTATAGAACAAAGAGGTGGTCCGGGGGCATCTGAGGTGGGCAGAACCCACCAGGGCGCGCCTGGGCCTCCTGGCGCGCCCTGGTGGGTTGTGCTCGCCTCGGAGCACCCCCCAGGCACTGCCTTGGCCCATTGAGTGTCTTCTGGTCCATAAGAAATCTCCGTGAATTTTTGTTGCATTTGGACTTCATTTGGTATTGATTTCATGCGATATAAAAAACATGCAGAAAACAGCAACTGGCACTTGGCACTATGCCAATAGGTTAGTACCAAAAAGATATAAAATTACTATAAAATGATTATGAAACATCCAATATAGATAATATAACAGCATGGAACAATCAAAAATTATAGATACGTTGGAGACGTATCAACATCCCCAAGCTTAACTCCTGCTCGTCCTCGAGTAGGTAAGTGATAAAAACAGATTTTTTTGATGTGGAATGGTGCCTAACATGTCATCTCATATTTATTTTCTTTATAGCATGGACATTTGGACTTTTATATTGTTCAAAGCAATAGTCTAGTTTTGACATGATAACTTAAATACTCAAGCATATCAACAAGCAACCATGTCTTTCAAAATATCAACGCTAAAAAGAGCTATCCCTAGCCCATTAAGCTGAATCATTGATCCATTCATGAAACACACTCGCATATTAGCTACACCCAATATTCAAGTACGATCATATTGCCTCCTAGTTGGTGCTTTTATAAGAAAAGATGGAGACTCAAATTCAAAATAAAAATTGCATAATGTAAAAGAAAGGCCCTTCGCAGAGGGAAGTAGGGATTTGTAGAGGTGCCAGAGCTCAAAGTGAAAAACTTAATGATAAACACATTTTGGGAGGTGTGCCTTTCCCACCAATGAGAACGACTTAGAGTTCCCAACACTTCCCATGCTAGATATATCATAGGCGGTTCCCAAACGGAATGTCGGTGGAAACGACACCTATGGGATCATGGGGAATCCCTTCTACGGTCGGCGGGCACGAGGCTGTGGAAAGACCGGGTTTAAGAGACCAACACAGGAAATTTATCCAGGTTCGGGGCGCAAGATGCGTAATACCCTAGTCCTGCTTTGGTGTGTATTTGGCTGTTCTTGAGCTCTTGAACTAGCTACGGTGCGTGCGTAGTCCAAAAAGTCCGAATCCCCTCTCAGTACGCCATGAGCCTCCTTTTATAGTCAAAGGGGCTGCCACAGTGGCACACAAGAGGTGTAAAGTTGCACAGTAGTCGAGCTTATCGTGTGACATCATAGGACAAAACGAATTAAATGCGCCACTTAGGTGTCCTCTTGCTTTATCGGGGATGGCAGTGAAGCCCGTCCCGTCCGTCGCTGCTTCGCCCTGCTCCTACATGCGTCCAGGCCAATGAGGCATGCAACGCCGTGTTAGCTGGCAGGCAGCTGAGCTGGTGCGGTGGCAGGGTCTTCACAAAGATCTGCATGCCACCATGCAAGTGCTTGACTAGTTGGATTAGGAGCCACGTATTGCCACGTGGGTACCTGCTTAGTTGGTGTGTCGGCTGCTGAGTTGGGGCGGCGACGGGGCGGCAAGGCATTTCCACGGTCCTGCTGATACTCTCGGCAAGGGTGCCGGGGCCTTGCGGGCGCCCTCGGCAAGAGTCTTGCCGGGGCCTTGTGGGTGCCCTCAGCAAGAGATCTTGCCGGGGCCTCGTGGGTATCTTCGGCAGGAGCCTTGCCGGGGCCTCGTGGGCATCCTCGGCAAGGAGCCCCGCTATCGTCCTGTCTTATGGTTCCCATCTGGGCCTCGCGGGCCCTTTGTCTTCACAAAGATCTGCACGCCACCATGGAGGCACCTCCCGAGATTTGGTTCCAATGTTTGTCGATGGTGTGGGAACTCTCAGGCTCAAGAGTGGCAGCCCCGTTGGAGTTGGGCAAGTTGTCCCGGCAAGGCTCTTGCCGGGGCTGCAAAGGCCGCTCCGGCAAGGGCCTTGTCGGGGGAGTCTCACCTCGCTCCTCTGCCCTTCATGCTTCTGGTCTTGAGCACGATTTTGGTAATCTTGTGTCTTTGCTTCCTCTTCTTCCCCGCTAAGCATGGCCACAGGTGCGGCTCTAACTGCCCATGCACAAGTAAAGGGGTACAAAGAGCCCCCCTACTTTTGTACACCGACAGGAGCCCCCGGGCCTGGGCCACACATAAGCGTGACGCGTTGTTGGGCTAGGCCCAAAAACGGTGCATGGGCATGCAGGGCTGAGTTTTAGCGTAGTAACTTCTCACGCCAGTTGCGCTTCCCCATTACCCGTGTTGAATGCGTGACTTGGTGGTCGTGCGTGGGGCGGTTGCTGCACGCGCGTGTCACATCGTGGTAAATGGTAAAGAGGCGGCCCGCTCCTTCCCCATAAAAAGGGAAAACCGCAGGCGCGCTGCTCATTTACCCTCTAGGTCTTTTCCAATCTTGGAACCGATGTTCCCCTCTTCTTCCTCAAGCAAAAAATCGAAGCTCTCGCCTCTGCTCGTCGTCGCTGCACCCCCATCGCTCTCGATCCCTTACCTCCTTCTCAACCGTCATGGCACCCAAAACTAGCAAGGGCAAGGGAGTGGCCAAGGACGCGGGGAAGAAGGAGGTGCCGGAGGGCGAGGCGGCACTTCAGATGCAGCACGCCTACTTCCCTTCGTCGGTCGATGCGGTCCATCTCAGGGACTACTTCTTGCTGCTGTGGGGGAGGAAGATGATGGGGCACCCTGCCACATGCATCGTCCCCGCCGATTTCGCCAAGGCGGGCCCAAATCGGTACCCTTTCTTCATCGGCTTCTTCTCTTGCGGGCTCTGCCCCCTTCTTTGATTTCATCAACGATGTCATGCACAACTATGGCTTCCATCTTCTAGATTTTACGCCGATTGCCGTGGCGTGCATGGACTTCTTTGCCCACCTCTGCGAGGGTTTCTCCGGAGTGCTCCCTAGCATGGCGCTCTTCCACCACTACTTTTACCCCCGCATCCAGCCAGGGGGCGCCATCTCCGGCTGCGTCACCTGGATCCCGAGGACTAAGGAGAAGGGCACGTACCCGGAGGGCGCCCAGAAGGAGAGGTGGGAGGAGTGGCGGAGCTAGTGGTGCTGAATTGAGAAGAAGGATCCACCGGAGTTCTGGCGGGTTCGCCGGAGTCCGTCGGTCCGTCGAAGGGACTGGAGCGACCCTGACGCCAACGACAAGAAGCTCTCAGTCGCCACCACCAGGATTCATCGCCTCACCGAGGCCGGGCTCACCCTTGAGATGATTGGGGCTGATTTCATCCGCCGCTGAATCGCCCCTCTGCATAAGAAGGGGAGGCAGGCCCGGGATTAAAGGAACGCGGCCGATGTCACGAGGCTCCGCCCTGGGTTGAAGCACAACTTCACGGTGATGGGGCATACCCATTTCTGCCAGAGGCTCTTCCAGCTCGATGTGGGCGGACCAGCAAGGCCGCGAAGGCCGGCAAGGCCGCCAAGGGGCCTCTGTCCGGGTTGCCGGCGGGGGTGGTTCCACTGAGCAACAATTCTTGTCGGACCGAGATCATCACCGTGATGCCAGACTTCAACGCGCACGGCCTTGACCCAAGTTGGGCCGAGCCGGCAGCGGAGCGGGTGCAAGAGTTCTTCCACAATTTGTCGGAGAGGTACGTCCGCGACGATCCATTGCTCATCAAGGACACCACCAAGTAGGAGCTGGACTACATCGCCGCCAGGGTAGTGGAAGCAGCGCTTTCCCGGGAGGCCGGCAGCGTCGGCACCATGGAGGATGAGGCCGACACGGCTGCGGAGGAGAAGGAGCTCACCCAGTGGGTGGAGTCTGCCGGGGAGGCCAGTGGCGCCGGTGCCGGGGCCCCCCTTATTGAAGACGTTGGTGATGAGTCGTCCGATGAGGAGGCCAAGACGGACAACCCCCCAGCTGCGGGGAGGAAACGCGTCCTGCGGAGGGCCAACTCCGGCGAGCCGGTCCGTCCTGGCAAGACCACGCAGCGGCAACCGGCTCAGGAGCAGCCCGTGCGTGGGACGAGGGCAATGATGGCCACGACAGTGAAGAAGATGGTGAAGGCCGCGGTGGCGAAGAAGACGGCGACTGCCTCCTCCTCGTCCAAGCGGCGCCAGACCCCATCCCCTTCTCCCCCTCCCTCAGACAGCACCTTGGAGGCTGAGTTCGACCTTGGGTCTTTTAGCCCGAAGAGGAAGAGGAAGCCAGTGGAGGAGGAGGTGGAGGATGAGTAAATATTTCACTTCCCATCATTTCCTGACCTCACGCTTGCGTTATCCCCCTTTTTTTGACTTGATGTTATCTTCACAGGGACACGGAGACGCTGGCCCAGAGGGTGGCGAAGAGGGCCAGGGCCTCGACGAGCGACAAGCCCCCGGCCGGTGTTCCGCACACACCGGTGGTGGTCGAGATCAGCCCGGACAACATGTCCCGGCGGAGCCCCCGCCTCAGCCCCCAGCGTGATACCATCACTCACTTATCGCCGATGCGCCTTGGGGCGTGCATCTTGGTGCTGACCTTGCCGAATTCACAGGAGGGGAGCAACGTCAGGAGGAGCCGCTGAGGGCCACCCCCAACATGACGCCCCCATCGACCACGCCGCCCAGAGGGGCGTCTCCGGCAAGGGAACCTACCACCGAGCCCATGCGCACGGAGGAGGAGGCAAACTTGGGCGGCAGCGGCTCCACCCCGGCGACGAACGTTGGCAGGGAGGGAAACACTTCCTCTCAGCCCGGCACGGGTAAGTGGCCTGCCTCCAGTCCCTGTCTCTCTCTCTCTTTTTCTTTTCTGAGTTTTGATTTTTGGCCTTGCTTCATTCCTTTTACTGGTTTTCAGATCCCCCCTTGATGGACCATGACGACATCGCCATCACCATCGAGGAGGTCGCCAGGGACACCGAGGCTGAGGCCGACAAGATTGCCATTGAGGAGGCCGCCAAGACCGCTGCTGAGGAGGCCGCCAAGGAGCCTGCCGGGGAGGCCGATAAGGCCGCTGCCGAGGAGGCCGGCAAGGGGACTATCGGGAAGGGGGTGGTCGACAACCAACCTTCCTATTCCGCTACCTCTGTCTCGGGAAAGTACTCGAAGGTGGGCGACGGCCTGTTCGTCCACCTCCTAGGGACGGCGAGCACCAGGGTGCCAACCGAGGGGGAGGTGTTTGATGACGAGGCGCTCGCCACTGTCGGGCTTCAAGTTATTGATGAATGGAGCGCCAGCGATGGTGGTTCCCAAGAGGAGCAGCTTCTTCGGGCCATGAGTGTTAACTTCCAGAAGCTCCAGCCGCTCCATCGCGCCCGCCTAGACAAGGCAAAATCCAGGATGGTGGCAGTGG
>NC_057813.1:378618217-378645229 GCF_018294505.1 Triticum aestivum
GAGGAGCGCGTCGCCGAGATGCAGGCCTGGTTTCGCGAGGCCCACGAAGAACTGAGGGTTGCCCAAGGTTTGCTGGCCGAGCGCAAACAAGATCTCATCCTGAAGCAAGCCGACATCGAGAAGGCCCAGGAGGCGGCGAAGGAACAGGCCGCCAAGGACGAGCCTGCTCGACAACAACACTAGGCTCTGCTGAGCTCCCAGGAGGAGGACCTTGCCATCCGTGAGGAGGCGCTCGCCGCCACACTCCGTGGCAAGGATGAGGAGGTCGAGAATCTCTTCGTACAGCGGACCCAGGAGCTGGAGCAGAGGCACAAGGAGGCACTCAATGCTCAGGCCCTGGTCCATGCCGACAAGGTGAAGAAGCTGGAGCTGGAGCGGGAGGAGCTGAAGAAGATGGTCTTGGAGGTGACGGCGGAGAAGGACACGGCCAACGGTGCTCTGGCAGATGCACAAGCCGTAGTCCTTGACAAGGCCGAGCTACTCTCCATGGCCAACGACTCCATCAACGACCTGAAGCTGAAGCTGGATGGCCTGGAGGGGACGCTTTCGGAGGTCAGGGCCCGGGAGGAGACCCTGACCAAGGCCCTGGAGGAGGAGAAACGGCTGCGGAGGGATGGCGCTGTCGAATACGAGGGATACGCAGAGGGCATGAATCTCTGGATCAGCCGCCTCATCGACGTCGCAGAGAGGCTCATCGCACAGCTAGCCGCCATGGGCCTGCCGGATGTCATGTACTCTGAAGAGTCGAACGTGAGCCCCAATGCCAGGCTGACCCTGTTCTTCAAGGGCGTCCTTGGAGCCCTGGAGCGGCTCTGAACCAACCGAGCGGCTTCCCTGGCCAATGAGGCCCGGAAGCTCTACCGCGGTGCCCTGACCAAGGTCCTCACCAAGGTCCTCACCAAGGTGGCATATTGGATCCCCAACGTCGACTTCGCTGCTGCGCTGGAGAGCTTGCCGGAGGATGTGGACCTCGCTACGCTCGAGGAGCGTATCAAGCCCATCATCAGCTGCGTCAACGGGGTTCAGAGGGTGGAGGGCCAGTGCTGGGACTAGGCACCCCATTTCTCATCGCCGCTGTGGGTTCATGACCAAGACAAATTTATATTAAGATAGAACCGCAGCAACAATTGATGCTCTGCAATACTTTTTAAAACGATGCATGCTATTTTCACGTTCGATCTTTCCTGGTATGTACGCCCTACGCTTAGTTGGACAGGCTTGGCGGTGCATAAACCCAAGCTGTGAGGCTTTGAGGATGGATCCTTAGCGGCCTGCCGGGTGTGCTTGCTGCCGAGCAAACCACCTTACCGCTCTCAGCGTGGTCGCTTGAACTGTTGAGCGGACTCGAAACAGAACAAGGGGCGTTGCCAATAGCGGATAGGCCACATGCGGCCGCTCAAACTGTTGAGCGGACTCAAAACAAAACAAGGGCATTGCCAATAGCAGGAGGGTCCCATCGCATGCAGGTTTTCCATACAAAGAGCAAGATCTTTCGAGGAAAATGAATTTATAAAAGAAAATGGAATTACTCAAGGTTTTGCGCGACTTAGCTTTTTTGCAGCCATGCAGATGATCATTGCTGTCGCGAACGGCACCAGGGCGCGACTGATTGATGTCGCCTTCTCTTCTCGGGGCACCACGACGAGGGAGTCGATAGGTTGGCTCCGAAACCAGATTCTCACAGCTTGCACCCCCTACCTGGCGCACCAAAGATGTCGATGGAAACGACACCTATGGGATCTTGGGGAATCCCTTCTACAGTCGGCGGGCACGGGGTTGTGGAAAGAGCGGGTTTAAGAGACCAACACGAGAAATTTATCCAGGTTCGGGTCGCAAGATGCGTAATACCCTAGTCCTACTTTGGTGTATATTTGGGTGATCTTGATCTCTCGAACTAGCTACTGTGCGTGTGTAGTCCAAAAAGTCCGAATCCCCTCTCAGTACGCCACATGCCTCCTTTATAGTCGAAAGGGCTGCCACAGTGGCACACAGGAGGTGTAAAGTTGTACAGTAGTTGAGCATATCGCCTGACATCACAGGACAAAACACATTAAATGCACCACTTAGGTGTCCTCTTGCTTTATCAGGGATGGCAGTGAAGCCTGTCCCGTTCGTCGCCACTTCGCCCTGCTCTGACATGCGTCCAGGCCAACGAGGCATGCAGCGCCATGTTGGCTGCCAGGCTGCTGAGCTGGTGCGGTGGCAGGGTCTTCATGAAGATCTGCATGCCACCACGCAGGTGCTTGACTAGTTGGATTAGGAGCCACATATTGCCACGTGGGTATCTGCTTAGTTGGTGGGTCGGCTGCTGAGCTGGGGCGGCGACGGGCGTCAAGGCCTTGCTGCGGTCCTGCTGATACTCCCGGCAAGGGTCTTGCCGGGGCCTTACGGGCGCCCTCGGCAAGAGTCTTGCCAGGGCCTTGCGGGTGCCCTTGGCAAGAGTCTTGCCGGAGCCTTGCGGGTGCCCTCGACAAGAGTTCTTGCCGGGGCCTCGTGGGTATTTTTGGTAGGAGCCTTGCCGGGGCCTCGTGGGCATCCTCGGCAAGGAGCCCCGCTATCGTCCTGTCTTCTGATTCCCATCTGGGCCCCGCAAGCCCTTTGTCTTCACAAAGATCTGCACGCCACCATGGAGGCGCCTCCCGAGCCTTGGTTCCAATGTTTGTCGATGGTGTCGGAACTCTCAGGCTCAAGGGCGGCAGCCCCATTGGAGTTAGGCAAGTTGTCCCAGCAAGGCTCTTGCCGGGGTCGCGAAGGCCACTCCGGCAAGGGCCTTGCCGAGGGAGTCTCACCTCGCCCCTCTGCCCTTCATGCTTCTGGTCTTGAGCATGGCTCTGGTAGTCTTATGTCTTTGCTTCCTCTTCTGCCCCACTAAGCATGGCCACAGGTGTGGCTCTAACTGCCCGTGCACAAGTAGGGGTACAAAGAGGGCCCCTACTTTTGTACACTGACACGGAAATTAAAGTTTATTCCTTTTTCCACCATACTTTCATTTTCCATGGCTAACCGTATCCACGGGTGCCCTCCATACCAACACTTTCCAATGAATTATTATTTGACAACATAAAGTAAATTCATTTTTCATTTCGGGACTAGGCATCCCTAATACCTTTTCCTTGCTCTCGTGCAATGACAAGTGAATAAACACTCATCGTGAGAATGACACATCTAGCATGGAAAATATTAGCCACCCCTCACCGCTCTGTGAGCGGTACGAACACACAAAAGAGAAGTTTATTTTGAAAATTAGATATGGCACATATGAATCTGCTTAGAGCGGCAAAAGAATACCACATATAGGTAGATATAGTGGACTCATGTGTCAAAATTGGTTTAAAGGATTTTTGATGCACAAGGAGTGATCATACTTAGTGCAAAATGAAGGCTAGCAAAAGATTGAGAAGCGACAAACCAAGAAATAAATAATCTCATAAGCGAGCTAGCATAATTAACATTGGATAATGCACCACAAGTAGGATATAATTTCATTACATAATTATTGACTTTCGTGCTTGCATAGGGAATCACAAACCTTAACACCAATATTCTTACTAAAGCATAATTACTCATCAACATGACTCACATATCACATCATCATATCTCAAAACTATTACTAAGAATCAAGTTTATTTGTCCAATGACCTTCATGAAAGTTTTTATTATTCTTCTTGGATACCTATCACTTTGGAACTATTTTTCATATGTTTCTTTTGATAAGCTCAAACAAATATAAGTGAAGATCATGAGCATAAAATTTCTTTATCTCAAATTAATTTCAGTGAAGCAAGAGAGAATTTCTTGAAAACCTTAATAACTCTCAAATAAATCTAAGTGAAGCAAGAGAGCAGTTCTTAAAAAATACTAAAGCACATTGTGCTAAAAAATATATAAGTGAAGCACTAGAGCAAGTCCATAGCTAATAAAAATTTAAGTGAAGCATAGAGAGCAATTCTAACAAGTCATGACATAATTTTGGCTATCTCAAATAGGTGTGTCCAGCCAGCAAGGAATCAAGACTTAAAACACAAAATAAAACAAGCAAACACTCATATCATACAAGACACTCCAAGCAAAACACATAGTATGTGACGAATAAAAAATAGCTTCGAGTAAAATACTGATGGTCGTTAGAAGAAAGAGGGGATGCCATTCGGGGCATCCCCAAGCTTAGTTGCTTGCTCTCTTTCAGATAATAGCTTGGGATGCTGGGGCATCGCCAAGCTTAGGCTCTTCTTACTCCTTATTCCTTCATCCATCGTAAGATAACCCAAAACTTGAAAACTTCAATCGCACAAAACTCAACAAAACCTTCGTGAGATCCGTTAGTATAAGAAAGCAAATCACTACTATAAGTACTGTAGCAAACCAATTCATATTTTGTTCTTGCATTATATCTACTTTATTCCAACTTTTCTATAGCAAAAACCCATCAAAGAAAACCATAGAGCCATCAAAACAAGCACACAACGCAAAGAAAACAGAATCTGTCAAAAATAGAACAGTCTTTAGCAATCTGGGTATTTCGAATACTTCTAAAACTCCAAAAATTCTGAAAAATTTGGACGACCTGAGAAATTTGTATATAAATCTTCCCCAAAAAGAATTGGCATTTTATCGCACTCTTGTAAAAAAATGAGAATTGTTTTCGTGAGCGCAAAAGTTTCTGTTTTTCAGTAAGATCAAACAACTATCACCCAAGAAGATCCTAAAGGCTTTACTTGGCACAAACACTAATTAAAACACAAAAAACACAATCATAACAGTAGAATAATTGCGCAAACACTCAAGAACAGAAAGCAAAAAGAAAAAATAAATATTATTCATTGGGTTGCCTCCCAACAAGCGCTATGGTTTTATGCCCTTAGCTAGGCATAACGCAAGGATCTAAGTTTTGTCATCTTTGTTCTTAATTTCCTCAAGGATGTTCTTGTCATGAGGTTTTGTAAAGACAACATAAAACATATTATCCATAGAAACCTTAGCATTCCTAAGTTGGTTTTCATCATATCCCCTTTGATTTCCCGCAACAATCCAAGAGTGATGTTGATTAACATTATTGAAAACTTGTTGGATAATATCTAAAACAGGGGCTTCCTTTTTAAGATTCTCATCAAAGATTTTATTATCCCCAAGAAAATGTCTTAACGCATAATCGCTATTGTAAAGAATTTCATCTATCATGGGCTTTTCATGATTCATACCATAAAAATCAAAGATTTCCCTAGCTTCCCGTGTTATGTAGTCAAATTCATTCATAAGAACGAGAGTGGCTAACTTTTTAGCTTTAGGATTCTTTATAATGGGAAGCTTAAAAAACAATCTTTGCAAAGTAGGATGAGTATGGATAAATTTGCTTTGAAGTTTCAGAACTAGCACTGAAATAGCATCCACAGAAGATCTAGTAGTCCTAAGTATAGGAGCATCATCAAGACTTCAATTTCCAACACAATTGAAAAATTCTTGGATATGTTCTTTTCCCATAACATTCCCTTGCCCCAAGATAAAAGTTTTAGCATCCAGATTGCCCGTACATCCTATCTTAGGAGTTAGGCCATCATCTGTTGGTGCCATACCGAAATCACTCATGATTGCAAGCAAAGGATAGATCTGACGAGAAAACGACGAACAAAAAAGAGGGGCGAATAAAAATGACAAATTTTGGTGAAGTGGGGGAGAGGAAAACGAGAGGCAAATGGAAAATAATGTAAATTGCGAGGAGATGAGGATTTGTGATTAGGACCCTGGTATATGTTGAAAATCCTCCCCGGCAACGGCGCCAGAAATTCCTTTTGATGCAGCTTGAAGCTACGTTGGTATTTCCCCAAAGAGGAAGGGATGATGTAGCACAGCGGCAGTAGGTATTTCCCTCAGTTATGAGACCAAGATTATCGAACCATTAGGAGAACCGAGCAACACAACATAAACAGCCCCTGCACACAAACAACAAATACTCACAACCCGATGTGTAAAAGGGGTTGTCAATCCCTTTCGGGTAGCGGCGCCTCAAGATAGGCAAACGGACGTGAAATAAATTATAGTAGATCGATAGATCGAATGCCAAATAAAATAAATAATAATAAAATACAGCAAGGTATTTTTGTATTTTTGGTTCAATAGATCTGAACATCATCATTCCACCACCAGATGAGGATACATGGTGGTGGAATGATGATGTCCAGAAGGCAATTAAAGAGAAGAAAGATTGCTTCAGACGTCTATACCTGGATAGGAGTGCAGATAACATAGAGAAGTACAAGATGGCGAAGAAGGCCGCAAAGCGTGCTGTTGGTGAAGCAAGGGGTCGGGCATATGAGGACCTCTACCAACGGTTAGGCACGAAGGAAGGTGAAAGGGACATCTATAAGATGGCTAAGATCCAGGAGAGGAAGACGAGGGATATTGGCCAAGTCAAATGCATCAAGGACGGAGCAGGCCAATTCTTGGTGAAGGATGAGGAGATTAAGCATAGATGGTGGGAGTACTTCGACAAGTTGTTCAATGGGGAGAATGAGAGTTCTACCACTGAACTGGACGACTCCTTTGATGAGACCAGCATGCGTTTTGTGCGGCGCATCCAGGAGTCTGAGGTGAAGGAGGCTTTAAAAAGGATGAAAGAAGGCAAGGCGATGGGCCCTGATTGTATCCCCATTGAGGTGTGGAAAGGTCTCGGGGACATAGCGATAGTATGGCTAACCAAGCTTTTCAACCTCATTTTTCGGGCAAACAAGATGCCAGAAGAATGGAGACGGAGTATATTAGTACCAATCTTCAAGAACAAGGGGGATGTTCAGAGTTGTACTAATTACCGTGGAATTAAGCTAATGAGCCATACAATGAAGCTATGGGAGAGAGTCATTGAGCACCGCTTAAGAAGAATGACAAGCGTGACCAAAAATCAGTTTGGTTTCATGCCTGGGAGGTCGACCATGGAAGCCATTTTCTTGGTATGACAACTTATGGAGAGATATAGGGAGCAAAAGAAGGACTTGCATATGGTGTTCATTGACTTGGAGAAGGCCTATGATAAGATATCGCGGAATGTCATGTGGTGGGCCTTGGAGAAACACAAAATTCCAGCAAAGTACATTACCCTCATCAAGGACATGTACGATAATGTTGTGACAAGTGTTCGAACAAGTGATGTCGACACCAATGACTTCCCGATTAAGATAGGACTGCATCAAGGGTCAACTTTGAGCCCTTATCTTTTTGCATTGGTGATGGATGAGGTCACAAGGGATATACAAGGAGATATCCCATGGTGTATGCTCTTTGCGGATGATGTGGTGCTAGTTGACGATAGTCGGACGGTGGTAAATAGGAGGTTAGAGATATGGAGACAAACCTTGGAATCGGAAGGGTTTAGGCTTAGTAGAACTAAAACCGAGTACATGATGTGCGGTTTCAGTACTACTAGGTGTGAGTTGGAGGAGGTTAGGCTTGATGGCCAGGTGGTACCTCGGAAGGACACCTTTCGGTATTTGGGGTCAATGTTGCAGGAGGATGGGGGTATTGATGAAGATATGAACCATCGAATCAAAGCCGGATGGATGAAGTGGTGCCAAGCTTCTGGCATTCTCCGTGACAAGAGAGTGCCACAAAAGCTAAAAGGAAAGTTCTACAGGACGGCGGTTCGACCCGCAATGTTATATGGCGTGGAGTGTTGGCCGACTAAAAGGCAACATGTTCAACAGTTAGGTGTGGCGGAGATGCATACGTTGAGATGGATGTGTGGCCACACGAGGAAGGATTGAGTCCGGAATGATGATATACGAGATAGAGTTGGGGTAGCACCAATTGAGGAGAAGCTTGTCCAACATCGTCTGAGATGGTTTGGGCATATTCAGCGCATGCCTCCAGAAGCTCCAATACATAGCGGACGGCTAAAGCATGCGGAGAATGTCAAGAGAGGGCGGGGTCAACCGAATTTGACATGGGAGGAGTCCGTTAAGAGAGACCTGAAGGATTGGAGTATCGACAAAGAGCTAGCTATGGACAGGGGTGCGTGGAAGCTTGCTATCCATGTGCCAGAGCCATGAGTTGGTTGCGAGATCTTATGGGTTTCACCTCTAGCCTACCCCAACTTGTTTGGGACTAAAGGCTTTGATGCTGTTGTTGTTTGTTCAATAGATCTGAAAATAAAGTCAAAGGAAAAGTAAATCGCAAAGGCAAATAATATGAGAAAGAGACTCGGGGGCCGTAGGTTTCACTAGTGGCTTCTTTCGAGAAAAATAGCAAACGGTGGGTAAACAAATTACTGTTGGGCATTGCCAGAACTTCAAATAATTATGATGATATCCAGGAAATGATCATTATATAGGCATCGCGTCCAAGATTAGTAGACCGACTCCTGCCTGCATCTACTACTATTAATCCACACATCGACTGCGATCCAGCATGCATCTAGTGTACTCAGTTCATGGAGAAACGGAGTAATGCAATAAGAACGATCACATGATGTAGACAAGATCTATCTATGTAGAGATAGACCCCATCATTTTATCCTTAGTAGCAATGATACATACGTGTCGGTTCCTCTTCTTTCACTGGGATCAAGCACCGTTAGATCGAACCCACTACAAAGCACCTCTTCCGATTGCAAGATAAATATATCAAGTTGGCCAAAGAAAACCCAATATCGGAGAAGAAATATGAGGCTATAAGCAATCGTGCATATAAGAGATCAAAGAAACTCAAATAACTTTAATGGATATAAAAAAATAGATCTGATCATAAACTCAAAGTTCATCCGATCCCAACAAACACACTGCAAAAAGAGTTACATCATATGGATCTCCAAGAGACCATTGTATTGAGAATCAAATGAGAGAGAGGAAGCCATCTAGCTACTAACTACGGACCCAAAGGTCTACAAAGAACTACTCACGAATCATCGGAGAGGCACCAATGGAAGTGGTGAACCCCTCCGTGATGGTGTCTAGATTGGATCTGGTGGTTCTGGACTCTGCGGCGACTAGAATTGATTTTCATCAACTCCCCTAGGATTTCTGGAATATTGGGGTATTTATAGAGCAAAGAGGCGGTCCAGGGGCACTCGAGGTAGGTACAACCCACCAGGGCACGCCTGGGACTCCTTGCACGCCCTGGTGGGTTGTGCACCCCTCAGAGCACCCCCCAGGCGTTGCCTTGGCCCATTGGGTGTCTTCTGGTCCATAAAAAATCTCCGTGAAGTTTCGTTGCATTTGTACTCCGTTTGGTATTGATTTCCTGCGATGTAAAAAACATGCATAAAACAGCAACTGGCACTTGGCACTATGTCAATAGGTTAGTACCCAAAAATGGTATAAAATGACTATAAAATGATTATAAAACATCCAAGATTGATAATATAACATCATGAAACAATAAAAAATTATAGACACGCTGGAGACGTATCAATGCCCATCATGAAAAGTGAGCTCCTCGTGCTGATCTAGGGCGGGGGATCGGAACCAGTCGTCAAAGATTGGCTCGGTCCTTGCCGTTGGAATGGAACCTTCCCATTCTAAGGACTCTGGTTGGGCCAAGGTGACTGCCGAGGATCTTGGAGAACACATCCAAGATTTTGCGATTGCCATGGTAGAGCTCGTGGGTGTCGATGAGGTCGAGAGGGGTGGAGTTCCATAGGGGGCGCCACCGCCGGGAAAGGATGGTTGTCCGTGCCCCATATTTGATTGGGAGGAGGGAGATGATGATTGTCATCATATCATCGGGGAAGTTGCCGATGAAGTCTAGGCCTACTGGAGTCGCTTGCGGTTCTTGCTCGCCTCGCCTCCGCTTGTTGGCAGCCCCGTTCTCCACCTCTGGAGTCTCCTTGTCAGCGGCGCTTTATGATAGAAGTGGGAGTACAGGGAATATTTAATTAAAACAGGGCAATAGAGAAGTGTATTGGTAACTAGAAGTTATTAGGTAGGAATATAGTAAGAAAATGGAATAACAATTGGTTGCTTAAATACTACACAATTCATTTGATATTGCTTGGTAAGTCAACATGCAGATACTTGAAAAGAAAACTTACTTCTAATAAAGTCTGGACGGATGATATCGTTGGGGAAGTTAGCATATATATCATGACCATGCCCTTTTCACTACAAGAAATATGTCAACTAGTGACCTTCTGTCAGTGACCCTGGAAGAATTGGTCATAGATCTATGACCATTTCAGACCAATTGGTCAAAAGCTGTTCGGGGGGGGCTCCAAACCCTAAACTATAACGACCATTTTGGTCAGAAAGGTCGTAATTTCCTTACACGAAATGGTCATAAAGCAGATAGCACTGGTCTGCTGCCTTATTTCTAGCTGATCATGACCAATATAGATGGTCATAACCTTGTAAATTGTGGTGGGTTGCTATGACTAGGCGCCACCTCATCAGTTTTGCCTATGTGTCATGTCCATGTGGCAATTTTTGCCCTAGGTTGTGAAGCAACCTATATTCTGTCATTCCCAAAATTCCCAAAAAAATCTCATAAATTCTTTGGGTCATATCTTCGTCAAATATGTAAAAAAACCTTCCTTGCCTAGTTCAAAAATAATTTAAAAATATTCATTTTCCTATTCTGCTCACAAAAACACTTTGTGAAGGAAGTACCACTTTGGCATGTCCAAATGGTATCCATTTTCTACAGTGCTTTCCTATGCCCAAATAACCATCCTCCACCAAATGTGAGCTCAATCCTTTCATTATTTTGAGCCTAGCTTCAACATTCATATTTATGCCCAATGTGGTACTTTGCAAAGCAAGTACCACCTAGGCTCCTCCTTTTGAGATGAAAATTAGTGAAGACGGTCTTCTTAGTAACTGATCATCCTTAGCCAAAACTCACGCCCATTAGCCATGTGCATTTCTCGTACCGCTAATCAAACACTTGCCTGCTTATTCATGTTTGAGCATCGAGCGGTCTCCTCGTGAGAATCTTATGTTGTGATTTTCTTACTAGCACCTACCTGGGGAGTGCCCAACCCACTAGACATGCCTAGGCCACCCAGAACACATGGCAACGCCATGGTCACGCGGTGACCATGCGGCGGGCATGCGAGTTTACGCGCTCTAGAGTTGGGGCCCTCGGCCACCATCCAAACCTCGACGTATCTCCACCAAACCAT
This sequence comes from Triticum aestivum, assembly GCF_018294505.1. NCBI lineage: Eukaryota > Viridiplantae > Streptophyta > Magnoliopsida > Poales > Poaceae > Triticum > Triticum aestivum. Next base: position 378,629,322 of record NC_057813.1, read on the forward strand.
GTATTTATGATTAAATAGGTACTTATGTAACTAGAAATGATTTTTGGAAAAAATAAACAGCAAACTATGAGGCAGCTGCAGTTCAAATTTGACCCGCTTCCTACTGAATCGGCGGGAATTTGTCTTTTTCACTAGAGGTGGATCAAAACTTTTGACACCCAACCATTTTGTCAATTGTGCATTAAATATGGCCTAGTATTTTAGAAAATTTATTTGGTCCAATTTTGCAACAAATATATGGTAGGTCCTTCACACAAAAAAACTCATTTCAAGCATTCAGAAAATGGAAAATGAATTTTCCGTGCAAAGAAAATGAAAACTCCCTTAGGCAACATTGTTTGGAATTCCAAGATGCACCCTTGTGCACAATATGAGATCATTTGAACAAACTATGCCATGAATGTGGCCATAAGATTGATCATTTGGCTTGAAAGCCATGAATCTTCACGCATGATAGCTCATTTCTGAGAACACTTTTTTAAAATAATTGTCGTATTACAAGTTTATTATTTTTCCTGGAAACTTGGTCACATATAATGACACAATGCGAAGATTTTCCATTTTTTGAATTTTTTGAATTTTTTATGCCCGTTTCAAAATGCGATCAAAACGGCGGGCTTGACCGTTCCTAGCTAGTGGTTGAATCTTGGAATTTTGATGTTTCTCTGATTAAATAGATACTTATGTCCCTAGAAATTATTTTTGGAAAAACTAAAGATCAAACTATGAGGCAACTGTAGTTCAAATTTGACCCGCTTCCTACTGAATCGGTGGGAAATTGTCTTTTTCACCAGAGGTTGATCAAAACTTTTAACACCCAACCATTTTGTTAATTGTGCATTAAATATGGCCTAGTATTTTAGAAAATTGATTCGTTCCAATTTTGCAACAAATATATGGTAGGTCCTTCACAAAAAAACTCATTCCGCGCACTTGGAAAATGGAAAATGAAATTTTCATCCAAAAAAATGAAAACTTCCTTAGGCAACATTGTTTGTCATTCCAATATGCACCCTTGTGCATAATATGAGATCATTTGAACAAACTATGCCATGAATGTGGCCATAAGATTGAGCATTTGGGTTGAAAGTCATTCATCTTCACACTTGATAGCTCGCTTCTGAGAACACTTTTTTAAAGTAATTGTCGTATTACAATTTTATAATTTTTGCGGGTAACTTGTTCACATATAATGACACAATCCGAAGGTTTTCCAATTTTTTAATTTTTTTTGAATTTTTTATGCCCGTTTCAAGATGCGGTGAAAACGACAGGAATGACCGTTCCTAGCTAGTGGTTGAATCTTGGATTTTTTTTGTGTTTCTCTGATTAAATAGATACTTATGTACCTATAAATGATTTTTGAAAAAAAAATTAAGAGCAAACTACGAGGTAGCTACAGTTCAAATTTGACCCGCTTCCAGCTGAATCGGCAGAAATTTGTCTTTCTCACGAGAGGTGAATCAAAACTTTTGACACCCAACCATTTGGTCAAGTGTGCATTAAATATGTCCTAGTATTTTATAAAATTGATTTGGTACAATTTTGCAACAAATATATGGTAGGTCCTTCACAAAAAAACACATTTTGGGCACTCGAAAAATGGAAAATGAAATTTTCATCCAAAGAAAATGAAAACTTCCTTAGGCAACATTGTTTGTCATTCCAATATGCACCCTTGTGCATAATATGAGATCATTATTTTAAATTTTTCATGTGAAAAAGTAGAAGAAAAACAAAAACGAAAACACAATTATATGTGCTCTATTCTCATTGGTGGAATTCATTGTCACATGGATTGATGACATGGTGCCCATCCATCCATCTCCTCATCCCACATCCATCCATCCTTCCATCTACAAAAAATAAAAAAATGAAAATGAAAAAGAAAACCCACCCGCAGCCACCTACCCAAACCCGAGCCGCAGCCACCTACCCAAACCCTAACGCCCATCGCACTCCTCTTCTCTCCGTCGCCACCGATCCCCGTCTCCAAGCCACACTCTCCCTCCCTCAGATGTCGATCCGCCGTCGTCCGCCTCAGCGCGCACCCCGTCCTCCTCGCCCGCCTCTGCGCGGCCTCCACCTCAAGCCCCACCCTCGCCTTTCACTCCCCCGCGCCGCAGGTCGCCCTCCGCGGTCGACTTCGACTCTGCCCCAACCTCATCTCCGGACTGAGCCACGGGAGGGCGACGATGACACGTTCAGGGAGGAGCTACTGAGCCACGGGTGGCGCTGGGGCCACGCGCTGCAGATGTCCAACTTCAAGGATGATTCTGGCCACCTGGCCTGGGACTGCTCCGCGTGGGTGCGCACTTATGCGCTCTTCCTTGAGGAGCAGCTCGAGTGCTTTGCGGTGCTGCGGTACGATGTTGAGGTGGAGGACCTGGCGGAGGGGCAGACGCCTCACACCAAGGCGCAAAGCAGGACGATGGTACCCGATCTCGCTCGTGGAGGACCTGGACCCGCGCGTGCCCACCCCGTTCCAGCTCCTCAACCGTGACCTCGTCATCTGGAACGACCCCAACTCCGGCGAGTGGGTCACGCTCGATGACCGCTGCCCGCACCGCCTCGCCCTGCTCCCGGTACCTCTCATCTCATCTCCTCTCCCTCGCCTCTGTTTGTTTCAAGAGCCAAATCCTGTATTACTGATGAGTGGGTGCTGCGTGCGTGCGCGCGCGTAGGAGGGGCGGATCGATGAGACGGGCGGTCTGTAGTGCTACTACCACGGCTGGTCCTTCGACGGCTCCGACGCCTGCACCAGGATCCCATAGGCCGCGCCTGAGGGCCCCTAGGCCTGGGCGCTGCGCTCGCCCAGGGCCTGCGCCACCAAGTTCCCCACGCTCCTCTCCCAGGGGCTGCTCTTCGTCTGGCCTGACGAGAAGGGCTGGGACAAGGCCAAGGCCACCAAGTCTCCAATGTATGTGCGTCAACTCTGCAGCTACGCTGTGGGACTTCTTCACTGGAAAATTCAGTAAACAGGAAACTTCATCATTTTGTTTCGCTTGGTTTCAGGCTGCCGAAGGAGTTCAATGACCCGACCTTCTCCACCGTGACGATCGAGAGGGACTTCTTCTATGGGTATGACACGTTGATGGAGAACGTCTCTGATCCCTCGCATATAGAATTTGCTCACTACAAGGTAAATGCTATGCAGATATTTGAGAATGAGTTTACTTGTTTGCTATACAAGGTTTCCTCTGATAGAAGAAGATGATTACTGTCATTTCTATCCATTGTACGAAAATCTTGCTTGCCAAGAGACATTTCTATCCATTGTACGATAAGTTATCCAAGGGATACACATCAATAAAATGCTGAATTCATGCTGGGAACATTGCTACATCACCTAATCAAAGTTTCAGCTTGCTTGACCTGCTTTGTATTATTGTTTTGAGTGCTAGAACAAGGAACATATGCTTATAGAGCATTGCAAGGTACCATCAGCTGATGTTGCTTTGTTATTTAGCAATGTTTTATTACTAGAATTATAATTGATTACCCAGGGGTCAAGTTATGTTCCCTTCGCGGCTGGTAGCATCACCCCCTCTGAACGTCGTGTGACTGTTAGTTATGCATCTGAGTGTTGGGTCTGTAGGATAATAGGATCGTCAACTCCCCTATTTCCTGTTGTCAGTAGTTAATCTAGGGGAAGAATTTTTTATGGAAACATGGAGGATGATGCTTCTGCTGTGCAATTGTTTATCACCCCTCGTAACATGTATATTTAGTGGTTACTACTAAAAGTTTTGCATTCGAGTGCTGGGTAGGTAGGATCTTAGGATCATCAACTCTTGTACACTGTTTTAACTGGATCTGCATTTGTACATACATGTGTACACGTAAATCCAAGTGTACGTGTTGTCTTTTGCAGGCTTATTTCAGGTTGTGGTTGTTTGTCCTAAAACATATCAGTCTATTTTTTTATATCCTCGTCCACTAAGCTATCTGTGCTATGTCCTATTGAAGAAGATTTCATATTCAGTGCCTTTGTAAATGTTGTCTTTAGCCTAAAGCTTTCTATTCTTCATCAATTTTGCCATGTTTCTCATTGATTATGCTCCTCCTCACAGTTGCGTGCAGACCAGCAGCCGACCTAGACCCTCTCTCCACAGTCCACACTGTGGCCTATGGCGTCCGCTGGTGGATCCCTTGTTGTGGCATTCATCGTGGGCTTCTTCGTGGGCACCAACCCACGGTGGCACGTCTATGTCGTCGCCATGCCATAGAAGCTGTAGATCGATGAGCTCGCCATCGTTCACCTCTTAAAGGACAACCTTCCAACCTTGTTGTGAGATACGACCGACTCCCCCCCTTTTGTTCCTAGCCTTTTGAATCAGGTTATGCAAACCTGTTGCATTTAGCACCATCAAAGCTTGTTACTACATCAGTTGCTTGCTCCAAGTGTCTTGTTCTGGTTCTTTGATTTTATCCTGGTGTGCACAACATTGATATTTCTGGATAAGCTGAAACTAGTTTCTCCACCATATGCTATCTAGCAATTGGGTGCTAATTATAGTTACTTTATATGAAGAAACACTTACCTTTCAGCCATCTAATATGCAATTCTAATAATATGTGATGCCTGCTTTTTTTAGTTGTATATGCCATTCGTGCATGAATTCCTTTTCTTATGTACCAACTCCCTAATCAACATTTTGTGTTTTCAATTCGCTATCTTAGGAGAACCTGGTGTGCTATATGGGGAAGCAAAGCAGCAGCCCAGAACCCGACCTGTGATTCAAGATGAAGGCATCACGACACACCATGATGCTCCCTTGGAAGGTCAGCTCCTGGAATACAACTTTCTCTCAATTTGTGATATGCTTGATATCAGTTCCTTGTATTGCTGCTGCATTGACACAAGTTGCAATGTGCAGGGCTTCCGAGTCTGCACCCTGTCGTCTGGACGGAGCAAGGAGGGGGCATCGTCCATACTGCGGAGTTGGTTGAGCCTTGAGTGCGACCTGGAGAAGCAGTGCATCATCTGGGGTCATCTCTTGCTTGTGCCATGGTAAGAACAGAGCGCCACTCTTTGTCGTGCATGTATCGAAATGATAGAAATGTCGAATACATGTTCACTCTCAGCTGGGATACTTTTGAGAGAAGATACTTGGTTGTACTTAGTTATGTGATTTATTCATGTTCGTGCTATTTGTTAAGCGATTATCTTTATGTCGTTGCTACCCCGTTGTGTATCTCTCTTTCTTGTGTGCTGCATCATTGTAGATATGCTTGATGGCGTGAATGCTTTCAGTTTTGGTTGTTACAAACCTTTACTATGTACCATGCTTAGTGTTTACTGTACTGAGGCATTGGCCATAGGAATTTGGGCGTGTATGTATAATTTTAGTTCTGGATGTGTCGAATGCAAACATTACTATCAGTTGTTAAATTGATTCTAAAATTTCTCATTAACTTCATTTCGTACTGTGATTTTTGGATTTGGTACCAATTTATTGTTGGCCTGCATGTGCTCTGTAACTTGCTGTGGTTTTAAGTAGCAAGTACCTTAGTACCTTTTCTGTCATGTGGTGTCCATGGATTGAAATGTTGGCTGTTATGTATTGATTGTAGTATCGAAAATGGCTCAAACCTGAAGTACTTAGAATAGATTGTAGTTTCTTTCTTGTTTGTTTTGATACCCATATACATGTCCTGTATTAGCTCTTTCCTTTTGTGCATGTTAATTCAGTGTTTGTGATGATTTGATGCCAATGTTAATTCAGATTTGGATGGGTTTATGTGTTATGCTAGTATATATGCACACAGATTGGCCTTCATTATTTTGTATATGCTGTTAGATTTGCTTTTATTTTGTACCTAACCATTTTGTTCTATAATGTGCAGATGCTGGCGTTTCATGTTTCGTCGCAAGCATCAAGACGAAGAAGTCGGAAGAAGCATAGTTCAAGCTCATTGGAGCTAGTTCAAGGAGTAATGAAGCCATTGATGCTGATCGTATTGGAACAAATTGAAGCACGAACTTGGCTCATATGACATATTGTACACCTGTAGAGCATTGTATGTGTGTTGATGTAGCAGATTGTTGCTTCTTGTTATTTGAAGTATTACACTTGTTTTCTGTCTAATTTGATTTAAATATTGGCTATTTAATTATTGGCATATTGAAATCTGAGGAACATGACCATGACAACAAGGACCCAGAAACCAGAATCGGACATTTGGGACCCACTTATCAGAACCTGACAATTGGGACCCATTTGAGGAAAGAAAAAAGGGCCACAACCCAAAAATAAAAAGGCCGAATTATAGGGCCTGGCCCATGTAGCTTACTCAAATTGAAAGAAAACAACAACAACAAATGGGCTGAATTAATGGGCTCGGCCCAACTAAAGCACCGAAATGGACCAGGCTAATTCTAAGTAATGACCTTTTCAATTGGTCTTAATTTTGCCACGTCGGATTGCCACGTCGGATCTGACGTGGCCTAGGCAGACAACCAGTGGCCAAAACAAAAGGTCATGGGTTCAACGACCTTTTGTTTTGGTCGTAAACGTCTACGACCTTCTCACAAAGAAGGTCGTTAATTTCAGTTTACGACTGCCAGCTTTTGACCTTCTGTTTTTGGTCATAAAAAGGTTGTAAATGAAAAACAATGACCTTTCAGTGACCAATAGTCAAGGTCACAAGTTGACATATTTCTTGTAGTGTTTATGTGCAGTGCAATTATAGTGCCAGCTTTCAGTACATAAAATTTAGAAATTTCTTTCCAAAGGCCAGTGCCAAAATAGGAGTCACCACGTTCATCAAGTCTTATAGTAGCAACGATTGTAAATCCATGGTTTGTGTTCAGTATGACATCCATGCAATCTTGATTTATGTAAAGGGAAAGATTGTGCAATATAGATTCTATTGCATAGCAAGGGATGCGTTGCAGAAAATGGTAGGATTGTTAAAGAAAATATTGTAATATGCAAATATGGGCCCAAATTGAAAGAACTGTATAGAAGTTGAAATCGAAGGATCAAAATCTATAATTAAACAGATAGGGTAAGCATGATGTCATGGAAATATGAGAGTAACTGAAAGAACAATACATCATTAATTTGCCTAATATAGAAAGAAGAGGGGGATCCCCTTTGACGTATATGGTGCATGTGGCACCATTTATCCAAATGTAGCAATATTTAGAATATGTTCAGGAAAGTAGGCCATGCCAACCGATTTAGGGTGATATTGAACATAACGCGCATCCTCAAGTCATCTGGTACGGTGAGATGGAATGTCTGGCGGAGGCCGCAAAGTCCTGATGTATCCGTGCATTGTACACTCTATGAATGGAAGAAAACCCTCAAATCAGCTTGAATAAAAATGAATTCACAACGATTTCGGCTGGGTCATTAAAGGAGGCATATGGAATGGGATAAAAGATGAGATAATATCTCATTAAATTAGTTACCTTATTGTCCATGAGAAAGAACCCTCAGTATGGCAGATTCCCCAACCGAGCGGAGCTGGGTCGACCACGAGCAGCATCGAGAAAGTCGATGGCGATAGGCGGCGGCAAGCGGAAGTGGCGAAATGCGGTGGGCTTTGCCGGCAGCCTGGCGGCAGAGGCATGCGTCAAGCTAAGTGGTTACCGCCGTGATAGGCGGTGCCATGCATAGACGCGGAGGAGCTTGTGCATGTGTGAATGGGGACCAGAGGGGGTGGCGAGCGGCGTGAGGGTTTTTGTGACGTGGGGATGGTGAGGGTTTTCTTTTTTATTTTTTGAATTGGGTGGTGAGGGTTTTCTATCCCACAAAGAATTTCGGAGGCGACGGTTTGCTAGAGCCAACCGTGTGTGATTGATGCAACGGGAAAAATGAAAGTCATTGCACATGGTTCCAATTTTTGGAACCGTGTGTGATTGACGTACTACCTCCATCTTGGTTTATTGGCCCCCTTTGTAATTTTTACCAAATTTTGACCAAATATTTAACTAAGAAATGTTTATGCATGTCACCAAAAATTATATCATTGAACTCTATGCTCAAATACGCATCCAACGATATAATTTTTGTTGACCTGCACTAACATTTTGTTAGCTAAACCTTTGGTCAAAATTTAACACAAATTACAAAGGGGACCAATAAACCAAGACAGAGGTAGATTCCATCAACCGAACTGATTGCATCCATATCCCAGGGTTAGACATAAGTAAACATAGATTAAACATACCCAGACATAGATAATAAGCGTACACGTACACAAGCATAGTTCAACCATAAGTACATAGTTCAGCTGTCATTAAGCATACTCAAGCGTACATAGTTCGATCCCACATCTCATCTCACATGCCGGCACAATCCTAAAGCTTCTCTAGGTACTCAGCGTACGCGTTGTGCACCACCCCGCGAGAATACTTCTTCTTGTAGGAGCCAACGGCCCGTCCTCTTGCATGCGCCAGAACACTTAGATAGGCGTCATGAAGCTTGTGGTTGCAAAATGGGCATCGATAGCAGCCATTCCAAATCCTAATACGCCTGTTATGCTTTCCCGCATGAAGCTCCCTCAGGATTTGCCTCTTGTACCTCCTCTGGCCATCTGCACCTTGCTATCCACATCGTTAGACATCACCTATACAAATAGTAAAACAAATTTGGCATCAAATCAATGTTTACATGCCGTGAAGTAGGATTAGGAATGTATGGCTATTTATTTATACATATCCAGATATTATGGTTCGATTTGTAAGCACAGTCGTCTATGTACAGACCAATCTTGAAGAAAATAATGGCACAAACATATGTAGGTCATTCAAAATCAATTGTCAAGTCCTGACTAGGAATTATTACCATGAATGCTAACCCTAGTCAGATTACTAGCAGAAATCATTTGCACAGATGAAACAACTAATCACTTATCACTTGTACCATTCAAACAATCAATACACTACATGGATCTAATGAAACTTACTCAGATTTCATGGATTGGGAGAACATAACCATAGGATTTCACTACAAAAAAATACACTTCCGTGATGATACGTGTTTGTCACAGTAGGTCACGTTTTCTGTCATGCATGTACATCCATGACGATTTTATGACAGAATCAAGATAGCCATACCTGTGATGTCACAGAAGTGTTCCATGACATCACCAAAATTATCATCCCGGAAGTGTCCACTTCCATGATGATAAATCGCGCGTCATAGAAGTGCTTTCGTCAAGGGTGACCGACACATGGCATCCACCATAACAGTTCACCATTAAGCTATCGGGTCTAGTTTTGGATCCGATAACCCGTTAACAGCCGAGACCAATGAGGATTTTCCACGTGTAAAATTGTCATTGGATGGAGGAAACACGTGTTGGCTCACCGTTAGGACAGATGTCATCCATTCATTGGACAGGAGGCGCCTATGATAGGTCAACACGTGGCACGACCTAACAGAGGCCCATTCCGGTGAAAAGGCCGGCCCGTTTGACTTGGTCAAAAGGTAACGGGCCGGCCCATGGAAAGCCTGTTAACGACATGTTCGTATATAGCCCATTTACGGCCCGCTAACTCATGACCCGTTACGGCCTATCGAAATTAAGCCTAGTAGCTTCATCTGGGCAGTCCAATATTATTCCAGCCCATTGTAACTTCCGGCCCATGTATGGCCCATGATGTCTTTCGGCCCATATGAGGCCATTTGTAACTCTTGGCCCATTAACGGCCTGTGGTGAATCTGGCCCGCAATGAACAGTGTATCGCTTTATACCCATTAACGGCACATTATTCCATTGGGCCGTTTCCAACCCGTGTTATCTTTTGTCCTTCTTAGGGCCCATTTATTCTTGGGCTTATTTCCAGCATTTGGTTACTTACGGCCCATTACTAGCCTTTTCTGCTTGTGGGCCAAATTCAGCCCGTGGTTACAATCGGCCCATTTGCGGCCTATTAATTTGTTGGGCCGTTTTCATAGTGTCATCAAATACGGCTGATTAACAACGACCCATTATGGTCAGCCCATGAATGGACGATTCCAAATCTAGCCCGTTTACGGCCGATAATGTGGTCTGTTATTGGCCCATGTTTGGCCCATCGATCACTACAGCCCGTAGAAGGCCCATTGATGCTACGGCCCGTAGAAGGCCCATTGTTTCTATGACCCTTAGAAGCCCCATTTCTTCTACGGCCCGTAGGAGGCCCATGGTAACTATAGTAAATATTTAGCCTATGGTTATTGTGGCCTAGTTTTAAAAATAGGTTATTGCGGCCACTAGCAAACCGCGGAAAAAGAACTGCATTGACTACAAGCAAACAAATAAACAAGACAACAAGGAAATAAATAAGCAAGCAACTTACGCTAGGCTATCACGGCTATTACACATATTACATCCACTGGGCATCAAAGTTCGCCACCAGTGCAAATATAGGGAACAAAGCCACATATCATATACACTGGTTGTCAAAGTTGGCGACCAGTGCAAATAAACGCCGCAGCAAAACAAGTCCAGAACTGAAACCACTTCAGAAGAGCTCAAGAAACAATATCCTGGGTACCCATAATGCTGGGAAGATGCTTAGCAAGCTTATTAACTTTCTCTTGTTTAGCGCTTAAATCCTCCAGCACTTTTTGTTGCACCAGAAAGTATGCATCTGAATTATGCAGGGACTTCCTTAGTCCTTCAGCTTCCTGTCGCAGCACATCTGATCGATGTCTTTCAACTTCAAGTTGAGACTCAAGAAGATGAACTGTTTCAGGCAGCGAGTTCGAAGAGCTTGTGCCAGCAGTAGTGGCCAGTAACTCGAACACTACATCAAGACAGGACTTTTGGGTTCTCTCCCTGTCGTCAAGATAGTTTTTATCAGCTTCCTCGGAGACCAACAGGGATGTCTCACTATCTTGAACCTTATCTACATTACTTCCTTTACCATTGCATAATGGGGTATTGTTCTCCAACATTTTGTCCGCATTCTAAAAGAGAAACAAGTAGACACATCACAGGTTTACCATGTTGTATGTGAAACTCATTTTGGTAAATCAGTTCAGTAGTAAAGTGGACATGATAACAGCATGAAACAAACATATATCTATGTACCGTGGTCACTTTATGGTCTATATCATTCTAGTTTTTGTTGCCAAATCAAGATAGAGACATAGTTCAAATAATATTTGTTCAAGACAAAGCAGAATAGACAGAATATAAGTGTGGGAAACAATAGAGAAATAACAAAACTTGTAATGTGCATGACATGAGAACATAACTGCTTATTCAATTGAAACTAAAATCAACATAGAGCAAGTTACAACAGCAAACCAATTAAAGAAACAGGCTTAAAACATACCTGTTGCACCATTGGAGTTTCAATTCCATCCATCAAATTTGAAAATAGTTAGTATGAGTAAATGCAGTGATGCAAGAGCAAAGGAGTATGAACCATAGCTACAGAACTGACCTGAGAACAATTCTTCTTCTCTTTAAGCATTGAGTTGGGATTCGGAGTGGTGGTCCTCGTGCTTTGGGCACTATAGTTCCCTTACTAACTGCTCGTGTTTGGGTCCTCTTTGGTGGAGATGGTGCCGTGTCAACTGGAACTGGGTTACTATTTGCTGGGGTTGGGGTTAGAAGGGGTGTAGCTAGTTCTCTGTCCAACTAGGTAGGGGTACAATCTGCGAGAGTCTGGGTTATGTGTGGTGGGTCTGGTTCTTGGGCAAGTAAAACCGTGGTTCTATCTGCATCAACTGGTAGCACTATCTTTTCTGAAGACCGTGTTGTTACTCCCTTAGATACTGCCATCACCCTCTCCAATTCAAATGGCTGATAAACAAGAAAAGTAATTGAATGTATAGAAATTGTATGATAGACAGGTGTAATGGATAGTGGGGAATAAAAGAAGGTATGAAATAATTCACATTTATGTTGTCTAACCAAACAGGATAGCATGACACAATTTCACATATATGATGGCTAACTAAACAGGATAGCATGGCACAATTTCACATTATGATGGCTAACTAAAAAAGATGGAAAGACATAGTTCAAAATATGATACTATGTAAACAGGATGACATGATATAACTATATAATGTGTTTATTAAATAGGTTGGCATGCCATAATTCACATACATGCCGCCTATGGAAACATGATATCATGATATAATTCACGGATAGAATGACATAATTCAAAATATGATGACTATAAACACTAAACAGGATGAGATGATATAGCTAATGATGTCTTTATTAAATGGGTTGCCATGCCATAATTCAGATAGATGCTATGTATGTAAACATGATGGCATGATATAATTCAAATATATGATTTATATAGTAAGCAAGTATGCAGATGGCAATCCATATATGATGCAAAAAATAAGGAATGCAAGACAACATGCATGACATGGGTAATATAACCCTGCCAAGTTTGAGGATAGACCTCAGGGGGGAAATAGTCTCTGAATCCTCCTCTGAGGAGCTCTGTGTAACCAGCAAGATGTCTGCTTCAGTAGGTAGCATTGTCTGCTCTGAATACCTTGTTTTCACTACAGATACTTCCATCACCGCTTCAAATGGCTGATGCACAAGAAGAGTAGTTGAATATACAAACATTATCGACAAATGGAACACGTAATACAAAAAAATGATAGCATGATATAATTCACATACGTGATGATTGGCTAAACAACATGGCATTTCCTAATTCACATATATAATGCCTTCGCACCAAGATAGCATTGCATAATTCACATATATAATGCCTTGCAACAAGATGACAATGCATAATTCACATATATGGTAATTAGACACTAAACGGGTGGCATTCACACAAAGCATGTCTAAACTAATCAAATGTCATAGCAATGCAAGACACCATACACATGATATGAGCAACATAACCCTGCCAAGTTAGAGCATACACCTCGGGGGGGGGGATAGGACTGGTCATTTGTCTTTGAATCCTCCTCTGAGGAGCTATCCATAACCAGCGAGATATGCGCTTCGTCAGATAGCATAGTCTGCTATGAAGACCTTGTTTTCACTCCAGAATTTTCCATCACCGTGTCAAATGGCTGATGCACATGAAGAGTAGTTGAATGTACTAACATTGTTAACAAATGTAATACGTAATGAAAAAAGGATGGCCTGATATAATTCACGTATAAGATGACTGGCTAAGCAGGATGGCATTGCAAAATTCACATATATGATGCTTGGCAAAACAAGATGGTGTTGCATAATTCACATAAATGATGAATAAACTAAACAGATGGCATTCACACAAAGATGATGACATATTTGATGTATAAAGTAAGCAATGCAAGGCACCATATGCATGATATAACCAACATCAGCATGCCAAGTTAGAGCGAAGACCTCAGGGGGTAAATAGGAGTGGTCTTCTCCTTCTAAATCCCCCTCAGAACAGATATCTTCCTCTCTATTACAATCCGAAATGGGTGGAGGGAGGCTGCCTTTGCGCCTACCATGGAGCGATGTCTGCATGAAATTTTATTGCCACACAAGGCTCGTCTCTTTTGCCCTACATGTTCAGTTCTGTTGTGTACAATAACTGACATGCATAGGAATAAAACATAGTGAGATTATGTAAGGAGTGTATGCAGAAATCCAGAGTGATGATAGCAACCTGTGGATAGACCCAAAACCAATGATAGTAGGCAGATAATGGCTTCAGTTAAAAAATATAGATAATGGCTTCTTTACTGTTTGTTTCCCACCAAACATGAAACTCATAGTAGACACTAGAGATTAACCAGATAGTAGATAGATACTACTGATTGCGGCCCCGATATGTACCCCACAACCATTTAAAAACTCAAGTTTGACCATTAGTTTGGAGCTGACTCAGAGTTTAATCGTTGAACATGACGATAAAGTAGCATGTAATATTAAGCGATGCATAACGTAAGCAGACACGAAAGAGTGCGACCTCTCTTGCGAACCAGTGTAGTCCTCGAGGTCATCTGCTCGGTTGATGATGGTAATGCAGTTGTCATGGCTGCCAACACTGGGGAAGAAGATCTGAGGCGGTGAAAGACAGTTTGGAGGCCGGATCCGTGCTGTGCTGGACACTTCTGTCGTTGGAGCAGCTAAGATGGGGTGGACGACAGCGCAGCAGGAGCAGCGCAAACCACACAAGGTTTTCTTTGACAACTATCTGTAAGAGAAGTAAGGGCTTGTTTTAATTGGAGGATTCTAACAACGCATGGGATAGGAAATACACAGTAATAGGATGGGAATGCACGTGCAAAAAAAGAATTTAAAAACACAAGATTTCTGCCAATCTGGGTGTTTGGTTCACAAGAATTGGAAGATCACAGGATGCAAAGAAGCATGGTGAGATTAAGTCAAACCACAAGAGAATGTATGGTTATAATGCTATTATGCTACTATCTCTTAGTCTTGTGCTTCATGAATAGGAATTTGAAAAGGAGGACAAGTGGATATTAAAATTCCTACGGTCCTTTCAAGCAGACACTAAAGGAACAAATCCTACAGTTTTCCTTTGCTCCATTCCTTTGAACCAAATGCATGAATAGTAGTACCATAGGAAACTTTCCAATTCCTATGTTTTCCTTCACTTTTCCTTTCAAGCACTGGCGATTCTAGTAGGCAGGCTTGACCAAGGAAAAGCCTACACTCAAAAAATGGTTTTGTGCTACTTCTACTACTTTGGACCCAGGCCACTGCCCTACTAGCTCAACTCCCAGGCCCATCAACAAATGCACAGCTCAAACGCGCAGAGATAAATAGTGATGGCGTTCAAGAGAGTCCATCACAGATAGCTAAGTTGCCTGGTACCTCACTGCTTGTCATATAGTATGAGATACTAATCGTATTTCATGTTAATATGTGTGCTCAGTGGACAATATATATAACATGTAGAGTAAAAAAGAGATGCAACAAGTGTACAACCTCTTTGGCAAAGCCATGTCGATCTCAGCATGATTCGGTTGGTCGGTGAGGATAATCTGGTTGACTTTGCTGTCGGAGGAGGGGAAGAAGATCTTAGGCGTCTGGAGATGGAGCCTGAGGTACTGCTCCGCTTTGATGGAGGGTTTCATCGTTGGAGCAGCTCCAGTGAGTTGTACGACACCGAGGCTGAAGCATGACAAGAGAGACAACGAACAACGTTAACCTGAGTGGAATTCTAATAGCATCTCCAATACATGACGTAAAATACATAACCACAAAGTACCGAGGCTGTCGAAGGAGGGGAAGATCTTAGGCATCTTGAGATGGAGCCCAGGGTACTGCTCCGCTGTGATGGAGGGTTTCTTCGTTGGAGCAGCTCCGGTGAGTTGTACGACGCCGAGGCTGAAGCAGGAATAGAGAGACAATGTTAACCTGAGTGGAATTCTAATAGCATCTCCAATAGATGACGTAAAATACATAACCAGAAAGTGCTAGATGTAAAATACATCAGCCGCTCATCTCTGAACTTAACTGTCAAAACTGAACTTAACTGTCAAAACTGAATTTTGCTGTCGAAATTGAATTTTGCTGTCAAAACTGAATTTTACTGTCGAAACTGAACACACTAGTAGCAGAAAAGTAGTAGCAGCAGCGCGTGCGAGAGCCGGGGCAGCTGGTAGTGTAGCAGCATCAGGGTGAGGCTACACGTCAGTCGACTGACTTTTTCATCTCTGGTCAGTCGATTTTCTAGCCATTGGATACGAAATCAAGGGCCTGCGGTTCATCTTCAACCTCCACTCCCCTGAGCCGCCAGCCACCACCGACAAAACCGCCGCCCCCGTCGCCCGCGGCCGGCGGTACACCGCCCAGCCCGTCCCAAAACCACTCCCCACCGCCGGTCCACCGCTGCGCCGACCATCCCTCTAGCCCCCCCCCCCGTGCCGAGCTTTTTCTCCAGCAATCCCCATGCCAGCACCCCACCACCGTCGGCGACCACCGCCCCCACCCTGAACCCTAAGATAGATAGTGGGTAC